>NC_051186.1:109105263-109128065 GCF_013339695.2 Rhipicephalus sanguineus
CTTGTCGCTTTCAGTAGATGTTGTGGTGCCTTCTGAGGATAACGGTTTATGTTAGGCGGGGAAGCTGAATATGTTAGAATATATATATATATATATATATATATTTCTGCTGATAGCCAGACGTTTCATGACATTATATATGTGAGCTGTAGGCCAAATGAAGCTACCGCGTTCAACTCTTAATGGCGAAGCTTTAGCGTTCCCCTAGTTTGCATAGCGACATATATATATATATATATATATATATATATATATATTATATATATATATATATGTCTGTGTGTGTGTGTGTGTGTGTTTGTGTGTGTGTGTGAAGGGTATAAACACAAAGGAGGCGTTGTCAACAGTTATATAAATGTTTATTTCCCAACAGTTTCGGGAAGGGTCCTCCCTTCCTCGGGGGATGAGTTAAAACTGACGTCGAAGTTCGATCTTGCTTCCTGCCGCGTCCCTGTTGGGAAATAAATGTTTATATCACTGTTTCTAATAATGACCCATCGCTCGAGAAGAACTGGCCCATGGAACCATATCTACACTTATATATATATATATATATATATATATATATATATATATATATATGGCCAACAGACTGAGGAAGGCTTGCCCCCCTACCCCCGCCCCCCCCACCTCGCGAATGAGTTGGTACGTCGCTGGCCAGCGGTCGAAGTGCAGTCTACGAAGCCATGGACTGAGACGCGATCGCGGTTGTTGTACACGCACAGAGCGTGCTAGTTACTTAATAATACGTGTAATTATTGCAGCACAAATGGCCGATGACCGCATGGACCTTTTCAATGGAGGTAGCTGCATTGCTAGCGCTAACATTCACTGGCGCATTAGGCAAAGCGTCGACTTTTCATTACCTGTGGCCCGGTCTCATTGCAGATAATAGGCCACGAGCTTATGCACGGACTCAACCCAAAATATTGGGTAGAACAGCAGAATGAGGACGTGAAAAAAGAGTCCGATAAGAGGCTCCTCTGCATGCGGAGGTCATATCGATCGGTTGTAAGTATTATACTCTCTTTTTTTCACGCACATACGCATATGCAGGGTGTCCCAACTATCACGCTGCCGAATTTTCAAACGGAGGAACGGCGGTGCGTGAAACAAACTTAGCACAAATTGTTACTAGTGCACTGTAGTACCCACTACAATACTTTTGGTAATGAGGTTTATTTTATTTGTCGTAAATGCACTTCTAACTAGAGAAGAACTCAGCTAATTATTAAAATATCCATTCGTCATATGCAGGCACGTTCAAACGACACCTAATTGTGCTATTAGCAATACAGTACATTTTCCGCGCTCATTTTTCCGGATTCATTATAAAAGCCTGCGAAATGTGAAAAACACCGCGTGACTACGCTTAGACCTGCAAAAGAAAGCAGTGCCCTCAAACGAGCTTACCGCAAGCAACCGCTTTGCGTGTTCTCTGTTACCATATACCGCGTTGCGCACTTTGCCAAGGGTACAGGATGAGCGACAACAACGAGTCGCCATTTTTCATGGCGTCTTTCCGCTCGAGTGTGATCCACTATCATTATCGAAATCTCATGGCCGACTGTTGTCGTTGATAATGCAGGCCGGGTATCTGTTGTCATTACTGCCGACTCTGCAAGACCACAGCGACGCGTTTCTTCGGCTGAGGAGTGGCAGATAGGGCGAGTCATATTTTTTTCAGCGTTTTTTTGTTCATATGCGTTTGTTGTGTAGACGTATGAGGGCGCTGTTTCTTGATGCGCGCTTGAGTTAAGTCGGGTTTCTTTTTTTAAAATTTCTAGGGTTTTCTTGATCAACCCTTCTTGTCAAAACTTTTTGAACAGTCATTGCAGACGTCCACACTGCCATCTGACTGGAAGGCTGGGAAGGTGGTCCCTGTGCATAAATCTGGTGATGTACATTCCCCTAATAACTACCGTCCGATATCATTAACATCCATCCCAGTAAAAATCTTGGAACATGTAATATACTCGCACCTTATAGATTTCCTTGAGTCTAATTCCTTCTTTAGTATTTATCAGCATGGATTCCGTAAAGCAGTTTCGTGCGAAACGCAGTTGCTCTGTTTTACTAACGACTTATTTATTAACGCAGATCTTGAACTTGATACTGACTGCATATACTTAGATTTCGCTAAAGCGTTCGACACCGTCTCACATGAACTACTAATTTTCAAACTTAATCAGCTCAATATTGACCCCAACATACTTGCATGGATTAAAGAATTTCTCTTTAATCGTAGCCAGTATGTGACAGCTAACAATTTTTGTTCCCCTAATTCCGCTGTAACCTCTGGTGTACCACAAGGGTCCGTTTTAGGCCCACTGCTTTTCCTAATTTATATTAATGATCTTCCTTCTTGTGTTTCTTTCTCAACAGTCCGACTATTCGCATATGACTGCGTAGTTTACCAAAAGATTACTAACCATGCCGATCATCTTAACCTCCAACGCGATCTAGATGCAATATATGAATGGTGCAAGAAATGGCTCATGACACTTAATATTACTAAATGTAAGAGCATGCGAGTTTCACGCCACACCACTACCCACTGTTCGCGTACATACTCCCTCAATAACATTCCATTACCATCTGTTGAAAATTATAAATATCTTGGTGTTCATATATCTTCTAATCTTTCATGGAATATGCACGTAGAATATGTGAGTAACAATGCTAACCGCATGCTTGGTTACCTGCGTCGAAATTTTTCCTCTGCCCCATCGTCCATCAAGCTGACACTGTACAAAGCATTGGTAAGATCAAAATTAGAGTGCGCATGCGCCATATGGGACTCAACTCATGCCATTCGCATTCAAACTCTCGAAGCCATTCAAAATCGCGCAGCGCGTTTCATCTTATCGAATTATTCACGTCATTCCAGTGTCGCATCCATGAAGAACACCCTAAACTTGCCTGACCTTTCGTTGCGCCGCAGATTGTCTCGCCTTAACCTTTTTCACAAAATCTATCATTACAACAGCTATTTGAAGGACGCCCTATTTCATCCACCTCGTTTCATATCACCGAGGACTGATCATCGCTATAAGGTGGGCCTACCATCCTGTCGCACCAGACTGCGCAATGACTCGTTTGTTCCTAGGACAAGCGCCGCCTGGAACCGCCTTCCCGCCTCCATCGCCTGCATAACGGACGAAAAAGATTTCAAGCTCGCCGTACAAGATGCCCTGTAACTTCTTCCTTTTTTTTTCTTTTTTGTTAACTGCACTTGTAAATGTTTTCCCCACTCCTTTCTGTAGTGCCTTCGGGCCTTGAAAGTATCTTTAATAAATAAATAAATAAACCCTAAAAATGACAACGCACTTAGTGAGTTTTTGAGAGCGGTGTAGTTAGATATCACTTGAGCGTACCTACATATGTCTCACTCACATTTTGATAATTAGGTGAGTATTCGTCGAGGGGCATTTGTAATAATAACTCAATAATGAATACTCATGAACAAAAGAATTTGTGGCTACTCACTCAAATTCCCTGGTAACTATATTAGAAGCAAAGCACCTTATTGTCTCGCTTGACAGCGTGCCATGTCGTCGTGACGGTCCATCATAAATGTACATGCCCCAGAAAAATGGGGTAAATGCCACTACTCTCCACCGGTCCATACTGTGCATAGGATCAGTTAAATATTTGTTGTTACTGCCCAAAACCTTAAGTTCGGCTTAGCAGCGCTGTCACAATCCCCGACAAAATTTAAGGCGTTCAAGTTTCTAATCGAAAACCAGAGACACAAGCGTGCATCTGTACGGTAAAGTAATCTATTTGAAAGACCATTCTTTAGGCTTATCTACAAACTTAAGGTGGAAAGGAGGTGCGTGGAGAGGGTTTGCGTATGCGCAGTAAGGATCGTCACGCCGCACACCACCACTACCACCGGATTGAACACCGCCATAAGACGCTTCGCATCTAAAAATGAAAACTTGAAAAGAGTTCTAGAAACGTCGGCCACCGGTACTATCATCATCAACTAAGCATTAGCACCTCTAACAGCCGGTAAGGTTCGTGCCCGCAACCTAGCTTTTCATGTTGATGCGTAGCATCAACCTGGGTGACAGGTGCCACCGGTAGTGGTTGTTCTTTGCTGCCAGCCGCCACTTACCTTGTCATTCGTAAGCAGCCACCCGGTGCTCTCGGGCACAACCAGAGGCAATTTTGTCGCCGTGGTTATACGCTGTTGCCACCGCTGCTGTCCGTAACCACTATCGTGAGAAATGAAGAATGAACTAAAAGAATTCTAGGAACGGATTGAATTTGAACTCAGGTGCTTTGCGTGGCTGTCGTGTAGTCTACTATAAAGCCACGTTCGTGCTTGAACTCCTTCGCAAAAACACCATATACATGTGTCATGTCGGGCAAAGAATCGTGATAACATATGTAATATAGCGTCGTAGAAAGTAAAATACCAACCAGGCACCACACACTGCGAATTGCGCAACGAGTGAGTCGTTGAATGCTTCCAACTCGTTGTGAAAGGCTCATTCACGATTCTTTATCGTAATCAGCCACAACGCAAGCAAAGCACAAGAAAATGCCTTATAGGTGCATAGCGGGCACCTCGCTTATTCGAATAGGGCCGAACAATGGCATAGTGAGTGCTCCCTGACTTTGTGAAAGTTAGGCTCGTCTAAAGCGCAGTGGATGTTTTGCAATGTACTTGTTTTATTTGCCCCAACCTAATTTACAACGGGCTTTGTAAAGGCCACTGTTCCAGCTTTTGTTGTTACTGTCTGGCGTGTTCTGCGCAGGCCTGGCGGTTTTTTCTTCATAAATACACCCACGGTCAATTGTGTTTCGTTCTTTCTTTCTCTCTCTTTTTTTTTCTTCATGAAAGAAGTTGGCCCTGGTTGCGAGTAACAATAATGTACTGCGTATTTACGATAGCTGTACGCAGCGCAGGGAACAATAAACTGACGGAGAAGGGAGGTGAGATGTCCGCCTTAGTTATGTTGTTAATCTGACCCGTGCAGCCGGTCATCTTCCAGAATTTTCCAGATATACGTGCCACTTGCCATGATAGCACCTGCATCTAAAAAAAGCACTTGTTTAATTCCTTAATCGTGACTGAACATTTCTTTGTATTCGACATTATTATATTAGATGCCGGAAATATCCTTTGGAATATGTGCAATTGACGAGAACTTAATTTAAACACCAGTGAAAAAGTATAATGCATCAATCAGTCACCTTTCGCCCTAAGGCTCCTTTAATAGAGTTGTCTTAGTGAGACAACATACGGACGTGGGAAAACGTGCAGCGTGATGTATGTTTGCGCACGTGACATAGGCGCTGATTGTGATTTTATGGGATGTCTATAGAGAAATTGTGCGTAAGTCTACGCGCAAACTCTAAGAAAAAATTACACCATTTCCCGCTAAAGGGGACCGTGAGGCGATGCGAAGCCGGAGCACTTCCGTAGCCGGAACGCGTTCCGTTGGCGTTCTTTGGGCATGCTACCGACCTCGCGTCGTGGAACGCGAAGAGGAACGCTACGCGCGTCTGGTCTTCCCTCTAGCCTGGCCGTTAATTCTCACAGGGCGAGCGGGGAACGCGGTAGGCAGGCGTGTGAGAGGGGGGCAGCGTAGGAGAGGAGAGGGGGAGGGGACGCGCATGCGCTGGTGCTCATCGAGGCGTTGCGCAGGAGAAAATTTCAGCATGTCGAGCCCGCGTTTCAGAGGAAGAGTGGAGAGGGGGAGATGAGAGGGAAAGTGGAGAGGGAGAGGGAGGGGTGAAGTGGATAGGGGGAGGGGATAAGGTGAGTGGAGAGGGTATGCGCATGCGCAGAAAGGTGGTCACGCCGCACGCCACCACCACCACCACCACCGGATTGAACTCCGCCATAAGATAGTTCGCATCTATAAAAATGAGTTTGTGTGACTCTTTTCATAGAATTCTGACTTGCCACGTATTCGACTCTCTTAAAAGAGGCACGGTGACTCACTTGATGGGTCAGAGTCGGCGCCCTCTTGCAGAGTCCCCGGACTCTCTTAGGGAGAACGAAATGACTCTGATGCGAAGGGTTACATTACCACTTCTGATGGATTTAGACGACTCTTGCCGGTGACACTCCTACGTGGGTGAAATGAGACCAACCTTGGTGTCAAGTGACTCACAATTATTTTAAGGCACTCAATTGACCCATGCTCTATTGTTGCCCGACGACAATTTGGAAATAGGGAAGTATTCATTTTTCGTGACTCCTGTAATACTTGCCGTTGTGTCTAACTGCTGCAAAAATGAATAGTTCAATTTTAACATTATTTTAATAAAACTCGCCAAAGCAACACACCTTTCCGGCAGAGTAATATACAAAGTGTGAAACGAAAGTCTGTGACTTGCAATGAAGCAGTTTACGTGCTTGTATGAGTACCACAGACAAAAATGTGTCACTGTGGTGTGCATAGTGTCGTGTCTTGACTGCTGCAGACATCAGACTTGCGACTTCCTATGATGTCGCTCCTTTTGAGCGTGAGCAGCCATGAAAAATGGTAACCTGAAAATCAGATTGTAACTTTTTGATGAGAAAACGGAATCGCAGTAAGAGTATGCAAAAGCAACACAATAGGAGATTTAAACAGACGTAATGAAGGCTGACAGCAAAACAAGTAATTAAATCAGGCAAGGTAAGGAACTGTGTTTTTTGCCGTTATAGTGTAAAAGACAACGCGCAAATAGTTGCTTTTGTAACATGTCCTTTGGTGACAAACTTGCAGCAGAAGATGATTTGAGGCCCATTTGAAGTTTGAAGTTTATTCAACATATAGTACATATACAAAACATAGACATTTTATTGCAGAAAAAGGTCCCATATTGTACACACTGTAGAGGGACCTTATTACAATGTTAAATAAATACCAACACTACTTACCAGCCAAAAATTAAAAAAATAACGCAAGCTAATCAGAGTAGAAAGCAAAAATAAAAAGCATAGGTGATTGAAATGTTTAGGCAAAAGTAATACATATGGACTACATACAACGATAGGGATAAGGAACAGTAGTAGAATACAAAGCAAGGCATTAATAAGAACAACAGAGTCGAAGTTGTGTTTGCCTGAACATTCAATAAATGGTGGTATTGGTGAAGCGTGAAATTGCGAAGGTCATGTTTGAATGACGATATAGAAAAAAGCACACAATGTTGTGCGGCAAATAATTCCAAAGTTTGGTAAAAACAAAAGCTAGTCTTTGAGAACCACCTTAAGTTCGGACCTTAGGAAGTAAAAAGGTATTATTCGAGGGAATGCGCGTAATGTTCGAATTAGCAAGGTTTGGATGAGAACCAATTTCAAAAGGCTATGGTCTTCAACTACTCGTTAAGCGAAATGTGCACATATTAAATTTGTAGAGATTGTCAATGTTCAGTACGTTTAGTTCACGGTATAGTTTAGTAACATGACAACGTCAGCTGCTCCAGGTAAGAATGCGAGTGGCTTGGTTTTGAACATGTTGAAAGGAAGAAAGTTGGCAATGATATGTCTGAGCCCATGAAGGAATGCAATAGTTAAGATGACAGTGAATGAATGCATAATATAAGGTGATGAAAGCGGTCAAGTCAAAGTAACATCCAGCTTTTAATAGTACCCTAAAGCCATAAGATGTTTTTCGCTGTAGTTCTTCAATATGTAAGTTGAATTTTAAGCGGGATGCGATTTATTAATAAGTGGTTTAACATGGGCGTTATTTTTTTACCAGGAAATAAAAATTATATATTTCGTTCTTGGGGGATTTGCCAAAGGTTTATTTTTAGCACACCATGGAGTAACGTTCAGCATTAAGGGTTGTTATGAGGTTGCTTATTCAATTACTCGAAGATAAGATCCTCGTCAGCATGCAAAATGCCTTCATAGATGTGGTTAGACACTACGGAAGATCGTTAATGTAGAGCCGAAATAAAGGCGGGCCCAATATTGAGCCTTAGATAACACCGACGTTAGTTATTTTTTTAGTCGAATCGATGCCGGAGATGGATATTAAATGCTCTCTATCAGATAAATAACTTCAGAAAAGACTGAGGGAGTTGCCATCAATGACAGAAGATGAAAGTTCTGAGATGAGAACGTCATGATTAAGTGCATAAAACGCTTTAGTAAAATCTAAGAAAACAGAACCAATGAAGTTATCCTTGTCAATTTCTAAATTGTATTTGTCTGTAAAGTAAATGAGCGCTAACTTAGTCGAATATCCTATACTAAACCCTATCTGTTTTGGATGAAATAGGTTAAATAGGTTAAACCATGTGTAAATGGCTGCTGATGTGATTGTGGATGTGCTCACCTACATTATCAATCTAATATTTGAATCTCGTGTATTTAGTTAAATATGAGTAAGGTAATTCCAGTATTTACAAAAAGTGACCGATGCTTAATTTCTAATTACAGGCCGATATCCTTCCTCCCTTTTTTAGCAAAGTAATTGAAAAGCTAATACACGTTCAACCTGAATAGGTACCTTACAAAATTTAACCTATTTCATCCAAAACAGATAGGGTTTAGACTAGGATATTCGACTAACTTAGCGCTCATTTACTTTACAGAAAAATACAGATTAGAAATTGACAAGGATAACTTCATGGTTCTGTTTTCTTAGATTTTACTAAAGGGTTTATGCACTTAATCATGACGTTCTCATCTCAGAACTTTCATCTTCTGTCATTGATGGCAACTCCCTCAGTCTTTTCTGAAGTAATTTATCTGATAGAGGGCATTTAATATCCATCTCCGGCATCGATTCGACTAAAAAAATAACTAACATCGGTGTTCTCTAAGGCTCAATATTGGGCATGCCTTTATTTCGACTCTACATTAACGATCTTCCGTAGTGTCTAACCACATCTATGAAGGCATTTTGCATACTGACGAGGATCTTATCTTCGAGTAATTGAATAAGCAACCTCATAACAACCCTTAATGCTGAACGTTACTCCATGGTGTGCTAAAAATAAACATTTGGCAAATCCCCCAAGAACGAAATATATAATTTTTATTTCCTGGTGAAAAAATAACGCCCATGTTAAACCACTTATTAATAAATCGCATCCCGCTTAAAATTCAACTTACATATTGAAGAACTACATCGAAAAACATCTTAAGGCTTTAGGGTACTATTAAAAGCTGGATGTTACTTTGACTTGACCACTTTCATCACCTTATATTATGCATTCATTCACAGTCATCTTAACTATTGCATTCCTTCATGGGCTCAGACATATCATTGCCAACTTTCTTCCTTTCAACATGTTCAAAACCAAGACATTCGCATTCTTACCTGGAGCAGCTAACGTTGTCATGTTACTGAACTATACCGTGAACTAAACGTACGGAACATTGACAATCTCAACAAATTTAATATGTGCACATTCGCCTAACGAGTAGTTGAAGACCATAGCCTTTTGAAATTGGTTCTCATCCGAACCTTGCTAATTCTTACATTACGCGCATTCCCTCGAATGATACCTTTTTACTTCCTAAGGTCCGAACTTAAGGTGGTTCTCAAAGACTAGCTTTTGTTTTTACCAAACTTTGGAATTCTTTGCCGCATAACATTGTGTGCTTTTTCTATATCGTCATTCAAACATCAGCTTCGCAATTTCACGCTTCACAACACCACCGTTTTTTTAATGTTCGGCAAACACAACTTCGACTCTGTTGTTCTTATTAATGCCTGCTTTTTATTCTACTACTCTTAATTATCCCTATCGTTGTATGTAGTCCATATGTATTACTTTTGCCTAAACATTTCAACCATCTATGCTTTTATTTTGAACAATAAAAAATTCGCAGCGTGCGCGTTAACTAAAAGCCGAATTCTTCTGTCTCTCATTCCCCATTAGCAGCCATTGGCATGTTCCAGTAGGAAACGTTAGTAGAAGTAGAAGTGTAAGTGTTCGCTAAAAGCCGACTTCTTCTGTCTCTGATTCCCATTAGCAGATATTGTTTACCTCCAAGGTAGTGCCTGGTGAGATTTCTCCTGTGCGTGATTAAACAATAAAAAGTTTGTTCAAAAACGCCGTTGATTGATGAAATAAACCAACGAAAGACGCTAGATGTTTTGTAAAAGCAAACCGAAAAGACGCCAGCTGCTTAACGAAAGACGCCAGATGTTTTCTAAAGCAATGGTTTTCTAAGCAATGAAAATTCACAGCGTACATGTAAAATTAATGTGAGCTGCAAGTCGTCATAACAAATCGAACCTTTAGTATAAACGCGCCCGATCTCACGTCGGTGATGATGTACTGGGCAGAATTCACGGAAGATTCACGGTTTACCGATGAACCTCCGCAGCTTCGCCCACTCATCATCATTCACTCCGTGGATATGCTGTGATTTTTACTTTGTACTCTGATTAGCTTGCGTTTTTTAAATTTTTGGCTGGTAAATAGTGTTCGTATTTATTTAACATTGTAATAAGGTCCCTCTACAGTGTTTACAATATGGGACATTTTTCTGCAATAAAATGTCTATGTTTTGTAAATGTACTATATATTGAATAAACTTTAAACTTCAAATGGGCCTCAAATCATCTTCTGCTGCAAGTTTGTCACCAAAGGACATGTTACAAAAGCAACTATTTGCGCGTTGTCTTTTACACTATAACGGCAAAAACACAGTTCCTTACCGTGCCTGATTTAATTACTTGTTTTGCTGTCAGCCTTCATTACGTCTGTCTAAATCTCTTATTGTGTTGCTTTTGCATACTCTTACTACGATTCCGTTTTCTCACCAAAAGTTACAATCTGATTTTCAGGTTACCATTTTTCATGGCTGCTCACGCTCAAAAGGAGCGACATCATAGGAAGTCGCAAGTCTGATGTCTGCAGCAGTCAAGACATGACACTATGCACACCACAGTGACACATTTTGGTTTGCTGTACTCATAAGAGCACGCAAATGGGCAATACCGAAACTGCTTCATTGCAAATCACAGACTTTCGTTTCCCACTTTGTATATTACTCTGCCGGAAAGGTGTGTTGCTTTGGCGAGTTTTATTAAAGTAATGTTAAAATTGAACTATTTATTTTTGCAGCAGTTAGACACAACGGCAAGTATTATAGGAGTCACGAAAAATGAATACATCACTATTTCCAAATTGTCGTCGGGCAACAATAGAGCATGGGTCAATTGAGTGCCTTAAAATAATTGTGAGTCACTGGACACCAAGGTTGGTCTCATTTCACCCACGTAGGAGTGTCACCGGCAAGAGTCGTCTAAATCCCTCAGAAGTGGTAATGTAACCCTTATGTAACCCTTAGTTCTCATTAATGTAACCCTCGCATCAGAGTCATTTCGTTCTTCCTAAGAGAGTCCGGAGACTCTGCTAGAGGGCGCCGACTTTGACCCATCAAGAGAGTCCCCGTGCCTCTTTTAAGAGAGTCGTATACGTGGCAAGTCATAATTCTATGAAAAGAGTCAAACTCATTTTTTAGATGGGAACTATCTTATGGCGGAATTCAATCCGGTGGTGGTGGTGGTGGCGGTGGTGTGCGGCGTGACCACCCTTGCTGCGCATGCGCATACCCTCACCACTCACCTTATCCTCTCCCCCTCTCCCTCTCCACTTTCCCTCTCCCCTCCCGCTCTCCACTCTTCCTCTGAAACGCGGGCTCGACATGCCGAAATTTTCTCCTGCGCAACGCCTCGATGAGCACCAGCGCATGCGCGTCCCCTCCCCCTCTCTCTCCTCTCCTACGCTGCCCCCCTCTCGCACGCCTGCCTACCGCGTTCCCCGCTCGCCCTGTGAGAATTAACGGCCAGGCTAGAGGGAAGACCAGACGCGCGTAGCGTTCCTCTTCGCGTTCCACGACGCGAGGTCGGTAGCATGCACAAAGAACGCCAACGGAACGCGTTCCGGCTACGGACGTGCTCCGGCTTCGCATCGCCTCATGGTCCCCTTTGGCGGGAAATGGTGTAATTTTTTCTTAGAGTTTGCGCGTAGACTTACGCACAATTTCTCTATAGACATCCCATAAAATCACAATCAGCGCCTATGTCACGTGCGCAAACATCCATCACGCTGCACGTTTTCCCACGTCCGTATGTTGTCTCGCTAAGACAACTCTATTGAAGGAGCCTTAGGGCGAACGGTGACTGATTGATGCATTATACTTTTTCACTGATGTTTAAATTAAGTTCTCGTCAATTGCACATACTCCAAAGGATATTTCCGGCATCTAATATAATAATGTCGAATGCAAAGAAATGTTCAGTCACGATTAAGGAATTAAAACAAGTGCTTTTTTTAGATGCAGCTGCTATCATGGCAGGTGGCACGTATATCTGGAAAATTCTGGAAGATGACCGGCTGCGCGGGTCAGATTAACAATGTAACTAAGGCGGACATCTCACCTCCCTTCTCCGTCAGTTTATTGTTCCCTGCGCTGCGTGCAGCGATCGTAAATACGCAGTACATTATTGTTACTCGCAACCAGGGCCAACTTCTTTCATGAAGAAAAAAAAAGGGAGAGAAAGAAAGAACGAAACACGATTGACCGTGGGTGTATTTATGAAGAAAAAACCGCCAGGCCTGCGCAGAACACGCCAGGCAGTAACAACAAAAGCTGGAACAGTGGCCTTCACAAAGCTCGTTGTAAATTTTGTTGGGTCAAATAAAACAAGTACATTGCAAAACATCCACAGCGTTTTACACGAGCCTAACTTTCACAAAGTTAGGCAGCACCCACTATGCCATTGTTCGTCCCTATTCGAATAAGCGATGTGCCCGCTATGCACCTATAAGGGATTTGCTTGTGCTTTGCTTGCGTTGTGGCTGATTACGATAAATAATCATGAATGAGCCTTTCACAACGGGTTGGAAGCATTCAACGACTCACTCGTTGCGCAATTCGCAGTGTGTGGCGCCTGGTTCTTATTTTACTTTCTACGACGCTATATTACATATGTCATCACGATTCTTTGCCCGACATGACACATGTATATGGTGTTTTTGCGAAGGAGTTCAAGCACGAACGTGGCTTTATAGTAGAGTACACGACAGCCACGCAAAACGCCTGAGCTCAAATTCAATCCGTTCCTAGAATTCTTTTAGTTCATTCTTCATTTCTCACGATAAATTTGGGCAGATCAAGATAAAATTGGGCAGATCAAGAAGGTAGTGCATAACCAGATGGGGTGCAGAAAGCTTGCAGTGCCTCCGATCATTGAGGCAGTATGAAAAGCACGTTAGGTGCAGAAATATCTCGAAGGGAAGCAGGATGTATTTATTACATTGACTGGGAAGAGAAATAAGATGGCTCTCGCCTTTCAGTTGTCTAGGTGAATTCATAAGCAACCCTGTCAGTTTTTTTTTATTTATCAATAAAGGTAAATAAAAAATATGATAGAGATATTTCGTTCGATTTGCAGAGTGGGGCACAACAGTATGGCAAACTGAAGCATGCAAGTGACGTGGTTGCGATAGCCTTAAATAGAAGATAAAACGCGAATACTGTCCAATTTGAATGTATTTATCGAACCAGCAGCACGGCTGATAGACGGCCCGCAGAATACGTACAGTGGGCATGGAAAGAAACATGAATATGTGGCATTCATATTCTTTGCTCTTTCGCATTTATTTTTAGGCGGTTGTAGCCAGGATGATAAAAATAAAAAGTCACGCATCCATGAATGCAATCAAAGACCATCTAGCACCTTTTTTTATTGCTACCACGATCAGAGCGCGATGAAACCAGCTCACTGCTATTTTCGCGTTTTATCCATCGCTCCTTCTCCTTTAAAAGCAAGCGAGAAGCACGAATGCAATTAAACTGGAATATAAAGAGGTATTCGTGAGCGTCGTAATACGCCCGGCCCTTCAGAGTCAGCTTCTCGTAGTCGACTCGCACAGCGCCGTCATGCGGCAGCGGCGAGCGAAGGCGGAGCGCACGCTCAACGGCCCGAGCAGAGCGTTCGCCCAGGCACTGAAAAAATAGAGGAGGCGCTAGACCAAATGAAGCTGTTCGATTAGTACCTACGAAAGCAGTACACTCACCGCTAACAGGCGCACGTTGTCCGTGTCCGCCGCTCCATGACTCTTCGGATCTCCAAGCGTCACTTCGAGCACGGAGCCTGGCGTGAGCCGCAACCCAAAATGAGCATGTTCACTCCAACACAAAACTACAAGACACGTGACCCGCGAAAGCAAGGCGACGCATTCCGAAAGACCGAGGAGACTGTGAAGGGAGGTGGAGACGCCACGCCACACCGGCTCCGTAGGCGAGCGAGCCAGCCCACCACAACGACCCCGAATGGCTAATGTGCGATATATCTGGTGTCTGCGGCGACGACTTCATCAAGAAAGCCACTCGAAACAGCTCACGAGAGTGCTGTTACTCCTCTAAAAATGCGAAATGGCTTTCTATTGTTACCCTCCAAAAGGGGCTAAATAGATACCCGAAGAGAGTGACGGTGATGTGACCCTCTTTTCACTCTTTTGTTTAGGGGCGAAACTCCTTAAGACCTAGCCTTGTCCGCCATCCATGTGCGTCACGGTACACAGTCCCGCAACCGCAACGGAAAAAGAAATATATGAATAAAATAGATACATGAGAGGGCGCATAGAAAAATTGGAAAAAAACACATCTGTGAAAAAAACATACACGAGACGGTGCACCGAGAACTGGACAAAAATCTAAACTGAATAAAAAAATAAAACATCTGTTAAAGAATCCCGCCATATCACGATGTGAATGGTGATGAGTGGGCGAAGCTCCGGAGGTAAATCTGGTAAACCGTGAATCATCCGTACATTTTCTCCACTCGATGAGGGTGGTACAGTACTACGAGGGTGGTACAGTTATACACAACACCTTACCGCCTCGGCTGCGGGAGCCCTCGCCGCCTCTGCATCGGTGGTGGCTCGTTGTTGTTGACGGCGAGCCCGTGCCGCTTCGGCTTTTCGAGATCTCACCTCCGGGTCTTGGCGGCGAGCCCGCTTTGCAGCCGCTTTGCGACGCCTCTGCTCCGCCGTCTTATCTTCTTCGTTCATATTATGTTTATCGAAGCGCACATACTGACGACTATCAAAAGAGAGAGGAAGCGCGCCGAGAGCGAACGCGGTTTACAGTTGTGGCCCTCTAGCGACCTCCTATCCAACGAGAGCATGCGTCGGAATGGAGCGAGCGTCGCCGAGCCATCTAGTGGGCGCTCCGAGTAACAGCCAGCTGGCTACGACGCGACAACGGACAAGCCTCGACCTTATGAGCTTCGCCCATAAAAGCACACGAGAGGGCGCTTCGGTGCCCGCCCTCTCACATTGTAGAACGCTCTGCAATAAAACTATCCAACGGAACCGTCGTCATGACAGTACACCTGGTTCCGATTCTCTCCCGAGGCAACGTAGTAAAAGTACGTCGATCTAGCAATGATATATTATCAAACAAAGTACAAGAACAACCTTTTCGTGCTAGTCGGTGACTATAACGTTAATATCACCGACAGCGGCTGACTTGTGCAGTATATGACGCTCGATACGCTCTACCATGCATTTTGTATGACTGTAAACAGCCAAAAACCATCAGGGGGACGTGCATAGACGTGGTCTTTGCCAACCTCAGGTTACATCCGATTTGAAGAACCATTGGCTCTACACTTCGCGGATCATAAAGCAGTGACTGAAGGAAAACGGAATCCAGAACTCAACACGACATACTGATTATGGCCAATAAAAGGCATATACTCTACACACGAGTTGTCACTCATTTACATGATGAAGAGAGGGGGATGTCACGGGAGGTTCACGGTTACGAAACAATCCGAGCGTCTCCTCACTCTTCAACATTCACTTCGTGGATATGCGTGGACTTTTTTCTTAGAGTGCAGGCTTCCTCGGTAAGAGTCGCTCACGCCAAATAAATGGGCTTGATCAACATATGGGTGTATTGTTCTAATATTCCTTCAAGGGCCTGTTTTTCATTCCCCATATTGTCACGTGGTCGTGACGTCGACGTAGACAACAGGCAGCACGTCAGAGATGAAACTATTTATTTGGCCGAACTTGTGGCCGAGAAACTGAGAACTAGAACTACAGCAATACACGCTGTACAATGATAGCGGTGAACAGGGTGTCGTCCGTCGATCAACTGACAAGCGGTGAAGCGCGTCGGCATTTAAACATGTGCCGTCGAATATTCCAGCGTTATCGCTGGCTGTCGCGCAAATTCTAGAATGAGCTCGAGTGTGCGCGTCTTGCGCGCAATCTTAACAAAACGATCTACAATGATCGGGAAGCTTCTCGAACAGTGAGGCACGGTTCGCGCTGAGCGTTGCTGACAGTCTTTGTGGGTGAAAACCGAATAAAGCAAAAGTGATAATAGGAAACGCCCGTGGCAATGCCCCCCTCTGAAAAAGCATCGTCCCGATGCTTAAAACAGAACAGGCCAATGCATGCAACAATAAATAACAAGAATAAAGCAACAAAGTACAATAAACGATAAGCACAAACAAGAAAGTACAATAATAAAGCAAAATGACAGTCCTCAGATTCGCTAACGCGCGTAATATGGTTTGAGGCGCACGACATGGACGACTTCAGGTCGTGCACGGCGCGGCTGAGAGTTCGTAATGCCGTCAGGGACAACCTCGTAGTCGAGTGCGCCCAGGCGCCGAAGTACCCTGTACGGTCCGAAGTATCGGCGAAGAAGCTTCTCGCTCAGTCCGCGTCGTCGTATTGGCGTCCAGACCCAGACACGGTCGCCGGGCTGGTACTCGACGAAGCGTCGTCGAAGATTGCAGCGACGGCCGCAATGTCGAGGGTACCACGAGAAGGCAATCGGCTCGAAGCGGTGAGAAGTTCTTCTTTAGGAGAACACCATTGCGCAAGAAAAACGACCTCAGTCCGCGCGTGAATACCTTCGGAACAACGGTGGTCCTGCCCTCGAGGTATTCCACAATGCCCCTGAGTTCTGGGTCCGCTCGCTGTCGTTCGGCGAAGTCGTCGGCACTTATGGTTCCTAAGAAGCAGTCGTCCGCCTTGTCGTCCTGCGGCGGTGGGACGACGGGGGCGCGAGACAGGCAGTCAGCGTCGGAATGTTTTCTTCCGGACTTGTAAACGACGGTAATGTCGAATTCTTGAAGTCGTAGGCTCCACCGTGCGAGCCGACCTGAAGGGTCCTTCAAGTTAGCTAGCCAACACAATGCGTGGTGGTCGCTCACAACTTTGAAGGGCCTGCCGTAGAGGTAGGGGCGAAACTTGGATGTAGCCCAGATGATCGCTAGGCACTCCTTTTCCGTTGTGGAGTAGTTCGCTTCTGCCTTTGATAGCGACCGGCTAGCATAACTGATGACCCTTTCCTGCCCGGCAGCCTTCTGCACAAGGACGGCGCCGAGTCCTACGCTGCTTGCGTCGGTGTGGATTTCTGTATCGGCGTATTCATCGAAACGCGCTAGTATCGGAGGCATCTGAAGGCGTCGTTTCAGTTCTTCAAATGATTCGATTTGCGCCGTTTCCCACTTGAATTGCACGTCGGTCTTCGTAAGGTGAGTTAGTGGCTCGGCGATTCGTGAAAATTCCTTGACGAAGCGCCTGTAGTAGGCGCACAAGCCTAGAAAACGGCGCACGGCTTTGGTGTCGGTGGGTGGCGGGAAGCCAGCGATGGCAGCTGTTTTCCACGGGTCTGGGCGAACACCATCCCTGCTGATAACGTGACCCAAAAACAAGAGCTCCTCGTACGCGAAGCGGCACATTTCAGGCTTCAAGGTGAGGCCGGAGGTCTTGATTGCTTCAAGTACGGCTTCAAGGCGCCGGAGGTGTTCGTCGAAGCTTGAGGCAAACACAACGACGTCGTCCAAGTATACGAGGCACGTCTGCCACTTCAAGCCAGCCAGCACTGTTTCCATAACTCGCTGGAATGTCGCAGGTGCCGAACAAAGACCGAAGGGCATGACCTTGAACTCGAAAAGGCCGTCTGGTGTTATAAAGGCCGTCTTTTCTCGGTCTCTCTCATCGACTTCGATTTGCCAGTAGCCGGTCTTGAGGTCCATCGACGAAAAGTACTTCGCGTTGTGGAGTCGATCCAGGGCGTCGTCTATCCGTGGAAGAGGGTACACGTCCTTCTTCGTGATTTTGTTCAGGCGACGATAACCGACGCAGAAACGTAGGGTTCCATCCTTCTTCCTCACTAACACTACGGGAGACGCCCACGGACTCTTGGACGGCTGGATGATGTCGTCGCGTAGCATTTCGTCGACTTGCTTCTTAACGGCGTCCCTTTCTCGCGTCGATACCCGGTAGGGACTCTGACGGAGTGGTCGAGCATTTTCTTCAGTTATGATACGGTGTTTAGCAAGGGGCGTTTGCCAGGCCCGTGATGACGACGAGAAAGTCCTTGTATTTCTTCAGAAGGTAATGGAGCTGCTGTTGTTGGCAGGCGGGAAGGCTTGGGTTTACGTCGAAGGATGGCTCAGGCGTTGCGGTTGTCGTTGTAGCTTCGTCAGAATCTGAAAAGGCAAACGCATCGCTGACAGCCAAGATTTCTTCGATGTACGCAATCGTCGTGCCCCTGCTCAGGTGTCTGTATTCTTGGCTGAAATTCGTTAGCATCACGCTTCCTTTCCCTTCATACAGCCGAGCAATGCCTCTTGCGACGCAAATGTCGCGGTCTAGCAGCAAACGCTGATCGCTCTCGATGACACCTTCGCTGCATTCAGCCGTTTCGGTGCCGACGGGAATTATGATGCTGGATCTAGGTGGAATGGTGACTTGATCCTCGAGCACGCTCAGGGCATATTGGCATGGGTTCGTATCCGGCGGTGTCGCTTTCTCCGACGATAGAGTTATCGACTTGGTTCTTAAGTCGATGACGGCGCCGTGGTCACTTAGGAAGTCCATTCCAAGTATCACATCCCTGGAGCAGTTTTGTATGATTACTAAGCTCGCAGAATAAGTCCGGTTGTTGATGGTGACTCTCGCCGTGCAGGCACCAATCGGCGTTATGAGATGGCCTACAGCGGTCCGGATCTCGGGGCCTTCCCAAGCAGTCCTAACTTTCTTCAACTTTGTTGCGAACGGCCCACTGATGACGGAATAGTCGGCTCCAGTATCGACGAGAGCGGTGACGTTGTGGCCGTCGATCTGAATGTCGAGGTCGCTAGTCCGCCGTCTTGCGCTGCGGTTACGTCGCGGCGTCGGGTCACGGCTACGTCGGTTTGTTCCGCTGCTTCCGCCTTGCGTCGTTAGGTCTACTACGGTCCGCGAGGGTTCGTCGTCAGAGGTCTGTCTTTTTCGCGTCGTGTTCTGAAGGTCTCGTCGCGTTGTCGTCGGCGGCGGCCACGGAGGATCTTCGGCATTTCGTCGTACAGCAACCGCACCTCCATCGGTTGCTGCCCTTAGTTTCCCGGATACGGGCTAGGCGACCGGCCCCGGCTTGGGCCAGTGTTCTGCCGGCGGTGCGGTGACATGAAGCGGACTGGCGACGGCGAGCGGGAAGGTCGTCGTTCTTGCCACTGTGTTCCGGTGAGGTAGTCGTCGATGTCGCGACGCCGTTCGCCTGGCTGCTGGCGTGGCGCGTTGACGGCGAATCCTCGTAGCCCCATCTGTCGGTACTGACAGCGGCGGTACGAGTGGCCGGCCTCCCCGCAGTGGTAGCAGAGCGGGCGGTTGTCAGGGGCGCGCCAGACGTCGGTCTTCCTCGGCGTGTATCGCTGGCCGGCTGCGGGCGTTATGATGTCGGTGGTGGCGGCGGTGGTGCCTGGCGGCGGAACTGCTGGGGTGGCGCGGCGTCTTGACGTGGGCGAGGAGGGGGGGCGTTGCGTCGGGCTGCAGCAGCATAGCTCGTGGCTTGCAGCTGCGGCGGTGTCGGCTGTGGAACACCCAGTGCCTGTGTGATTTCCTCGCGTACAACGTCAGCAATCGACGTAACTTCCGGCTGTGCAAACGGCGCAATCTTTCGCAGCTCCTCTCGCACGATGGCTCGGATCGTTTCGCGGAAGTCGTCGGAGCCGAGGCCATGAACAGCTGCGCTGTCTTGAAATGCGCGGCGATTGTACTGCCGGGTGCGCATCTCGAGCATCTTCTCGATGGTCGTTGCTTCCGAAACGAATTCTTGAACTGTCGATGGGGGGTTCCGCATCAGCCCGGCGAAGAGCTCCTGTTTGACTCCTCGCATAAGAAAGCGGACCTTCTTGTCCTCGGGCATGACAGGGTCTGCCTGACGGAACAGCCTTGCCACCTCTTCCGTGAAGAGCGCCACGTTTTTGTTGGGCATCTGCACGCGGGTCTCGAGCAGAGCCTCAGCACGCTCTTTCCTGACGACGCTCGTGAATGTCGCAAGGAACCTGGTGCGAAAGATATCCCACTTTGTCAGGCTTCGCTCTTGGTTCTCGAACCAGGTCCGAGCGGCGTCTTCCAAAGCGAAATAGACATGCCGTAGCTTGTCTTCGCTGGTCCAGGCATTAAAAACGGCGACTCGGTCGTAGGCTTCGAGCCAGCTCTCCGGGTCTTCGAACGACGATCCGCAGAAGGTTGGCGGCTCCTCGGGCGTCCGGAGAAGGATCGGTGCGGGCGGCACAGCGTCTGTCATCGTCGCTGTGGTCGAGGTCAGGATCTTTGTTTGCCGGGTCTTTTCAGGTAGAGGCCCGTGCTCTGGCGGTAGACCTTGTTGCCTGCGGCTTGCTCGACGATCCGGGTTTTCTTTGCCGTCGTCTTCCTCGCGGCTTGGGCTTGGGTCAGAGCTTCGCGGGGGCGTCGGGATCATGGAAGAAGCAGCACCTCCACCAGATGTCACGTGGTCGTGACGTCGACGTAGACAACAGTCAGCACGTCCAAGATGAAGCTATTTATTTGGCCGAACTTGTGGCCGAGAAACTGAGAACTAGAACTACAGCAATACACGCTGTACAATGATAGCGGCGAACAGGGCGTCGTCCGTCGATCAACTGACAAGCGGTGAAGCGCGTCGGCATTTAAACATGTGCCGTCGAATATTCCAGCGTTATCGCTGGCTGTCGCGCAAATTCTAGAATGAGCTCGAGTGTGCGCGTCTTGCGCGCAATCTTAACAAAACGATCTACAATGATCGGGAAGCTTCTCGAACAGTGAGGCACGGTTCGCGCTGAGCGTTGCTGACAGTCTTTGTGGGTAAAAAACGAATAAAGCAAAAGTGATAATAGGAAACGCCCGTGGCAATATAAGCTGATCAGAGAGCAACGGTAAAAAGTTCCTCGGCAGGCGTCGAACTCACTATCGCCTAGTACACGACAACAGACACTCGGCACGCTATTCACTGCGCCATGGTCAAACATTGGAGGCTTTACAAGCGCGCCTGCTATATCTCACATTTCCCTCTCACTGCGCTTTTGCTCGGCGGGTGGTATCGCCCTCTGGGAGTGGTAAAGTGAAATAATGCATCATGACATTGGCCTCCGCTTGAGCTCCTGCAAACGTCGTTGATTCGACACGTTTCCAATAGGAGAAGTGCAATTTTGACAACGCCTTAACACATTTCGATGTGGGAATCTTAGTTCAAGCGTCGGCCTCACCCATAGCATCCATCCATGCCAAGTATAGCTCTGCGACTCGCGCCTCACGGTAACACCGCGTTCCCGCTTGAGCTCGCCCTGAGGAAACTCACGGCAGGGCTACAGAGGAGACATGACGCGCCTGGCGTTTCGCTCTAGTCCGGCCGTGATGTTCAATAAATCTTAAACATGCCGCTGGATGGTGTCCTTAGGCCAAGCTGTGCGTAAAATGAGCGACATTCTTCAGGCTGTCTATCGTTTTCTCTGATTAAACTGTCACGATTTACAACTGCAACTATCTCAATGGTTTGCTTTACCATAGATCTTGGATGTTAGTCATAGGGATGAAGTAAGCGTCAGGGTGGTTTCATTTGTGTTAGACGCTTTTATTCCTGCCAAGCATTAATAGACATTGTACAGGCTCTCTTTTGTCCCTTTACAGTAAACATTCAACTACCTAAGGAAACGTTTTACTTTTCGTGCTATGACAATTGGTAGACGGCGTGGGATGAACCATGCATTTTTATGCTTGCCCCCTAATTTATTATAACTGTAAGTACGCACTACGTGTGCTTCCTGTGATTCTGTTCCTGTGTTATTTTTAAAACGGGTTGCATGAGAATTGCAACCGAGAATATATATATATATATATATATACAGTTCTACAGAGATCTGTACAGCAGCCGAGCCATTCAGGATGATAACGTAAGAAGGAGTAATAGCGCAGAGGAATCTGACATCCCACCAGTATTGACAGGAGAAGTAAAGAAAGCCCTAAAGGGAATGCAAAGAGGCAAAGCAGCTGGTGAGGATCAGGTAACATCAGACCTCTTGAAAGACGGTGGAGAGATTATGTTAGAGAAACTGGCCACCCTGTATACGAAGTGCCTCTCGACGGGGAGGATACCAGAATCTTGGAAGAATGCCAACATCATCTTGATCCATAAGAAAGGGGACGTCAAAGACCTCAAAAATTACAGGCCCATAAGCTTACTGTCGGTTGTCTACAAGCTATTTACAAAAGTAATTGCTAACAGAATTAATACGACATTAGAGTTCAATCAACCAAGGGACCAGGCAGGATTTCGTACAGGATTCTCAACAATAGACCATATTCATACTATCAATCAGGTGATAGAGAAATGCGCGGAATACAACCAACCCCTATACATAGCCTTCATAGATTACGAGAAGGCATTTGATTCGGTGGAGACATCAGCAGTCATGCAGGCACTGCGGACTCAAGGCATCGACGAAGCCTATATAAACATAATGGAAGAAATCTACAGCGGATCCACAGCCACTATAGTCCTCCATAAAGAAGCGACAGAA
>NC_051186.1:109128165-109174007 GCF_013339695.2 Rhipicephalus sanguineus
GTGAGCGAACAGCTTCATACTGTACAACACCCGCGGTGGTATACAGAATATAATGCACAATCTCTCTTAGTTTAAATAGCATACAGTGTGAATCATATTGGGAAAAATGATCGAAACCTAGGGACGCTATGCAGAATTGTCTCGGGTTTGGGAAACTTGAAATCCGCGGAAGTTCTCGAGAAGCCCAAAAATCCCAGAACTACTGGTATCAAGGCGATGTCTGTCCAAGTGCCCCGTTCCTTGATGCATTTCACTCATGGTGGGATATCCACTGCTCACGAGGGGTGGGTGACCAGATGTGCTCACAGGTTCAATGCATCGGCGCTATCTTTTGTTTAGATGTCGTTCCATCGAGTGATTTGCCTGGGCAAATGTAGTGTCTTGTGACACCAGCACACCTTCCCAGAATATGTTTATAACTCACTTTAGGATAGTTTATCAGCTTTATAGAGCTTATGCGACATGTGTGAAATGATTTTTTTTTAAATGGTAACTGAATACATTTTCCGAGGTCGCGAGGAAATGTTATGGTCGCGTCATCAACTGGCTAGCGTGGCGGGAAAATGAACCAGTGTGAAAAAAAAGGAATTACTGTGGCAAGGAAACAACGATGAACTCTAACGAAGCTTGTTTTTTCCAGATGACGGCATCGTTTTAATGTTAATGCTGATCTCAAGCACATAACTGGGAATATTTCTCACGATTCTGCCGAGATCACTAGTTGCGACATCAAAAAAATTTTTCTTCGTAGTTCGCCGCTCCTTCGTGACATCCGGGAGTGTGAGTTCTTAGGGGACTGCAAACGCCTTTGGTTTTATAAATACTTGAGTATGCACAAGAAATTCTGCTTACGCAGGGACGATCTGAAAGCCAGAATATGCGTTTAGTGTTTGAAGTGCAACATGAGTTATACATGCTGCCTTCGTGCACCGTCACGAATTTGCGTCTATGTGTAACGACGCACGTTAGGTTGGTTGGTTTTCTTTCGACTATAGTGCGCTTAGTGAAACTGTACACAGTTATTTACTGCAGAATAAATAGCATTGTGCGCTCTTTATCCTCGTACTTTGTATTCTTTGCCTTCTCGTCAATATGATCGTCACTTCAACTCACGCAGCATCAGAAAGACTTTGTGGCTACGGATGCGTGAAACAGAGATAATACTTGTACCGCACTTTACTCATCTTTCGCAAATAATGAGCGCGCAGAGTACATATAAAGGCGCTGCATGTAGGCTAATGAAATGCTAAAATTAGTAAATACGGTTTGGACACTTCTCAGCCCTGGCATTGTTTTGATTAGCAATATGTGAATTACTTCTTTCTAAAGGGCAGTAAGTTCCGCTCATAAGTTTAATTTATTCGCTAGCACTTTGTTTAACTTGTTTATGCGAAACACTTCTTGGTGAACCTCTCACACCTGAGCGTTTCTATCTCCGTATCTATTACAGCGAAAGCTGTTGTGAGATCACTACAAGGTCCGTTTTTGGCGCCGTAGTTGTCCACCGCCGCCGCCGCCGCCGGTGTCCGTAACCACTATCGCGCGAAATACGAAACAAAAACGAATAGGAGCGTGGGAGCCCAGTATTCAACCTCAGAGCCATGGACGGTGCTTGAAATCGTTGCAAAAAGACCCTACACAGACTTCATGTCGGGAAGGAACCACATTAACATTTGTAATGTATTGTAGTAGAAGAGAAAAATAACCAGGCGTCACACGAGTGGGCTGTTGAATGCTTCCAACCAACTACAAAGGGATCTGTCATAATTCTTCGTCATCAGCTACAGCATCAACAAAGTGCGCATAATGCCTTTAAGGTGTTTAGCGGGTGCCACGGGTCTCCCCAGAGTGACGAAAAATTGCATAGTGGCTGCTTTCCTACTACACAGAAATTGAGTTATAGCATAGTGGGTTTCTCGCAAGTACGCTTCTATTGGTTGCCAAGGGATCTCATACCGCTCGCATGCTGCATTTCCTCAGGGTCTCGATAAAGTTCTTCTCTCCCCCTCTCTGTCTCTTTCTCACGTTAACGTATGTTGTGAAGCGTGGTGGGAGAGGTAATTAACAACCGGGCGTCACACAATGCGAGTTACGTAACTAGTGGGTCGGTTAAGGTTCGAACAAAGGGCTCAGACATAATTCTTCATCGTCATAAACCGTCCTATCAAGAAAGTGCACGTAATGCCTTACAGAGGGTACCTTGCTTCTTCGCAGAATGATTAATGTCGTGGTGGGTGCTTCCCAACTTCACAAAAATGTTAGTGGCGTATTGGGTACTTTGCAAGTGCACTTATATTGCAAGTGAACTTATAGAGAGTTTATAACGGGCTCTAGAAATGCCGCTGTCGCAGCTTTCGCTGTGACTGCTCTGCGCTTTCCGCGCAGGCCTGGCGTTTCTAGCTATCTAGCTGCCTACGTCTCGGTGCTCTCATGATCACCTCCTTTACTTGGTGTAGGAGAAATTGTCGGGTCATGACATGAATAACGTGAAAATCCTGTCGCGGACGTCGTCAAACCCTTTCCTCCAGACACGTGTGACACATCCCCGTTTACCACGGGCAGCGGTTTGCGAGTATGCGCCACAGGTGATCCGGACTTTATATCCACCCAGGAACGGCGAGAACAGACATTGGTAATTTAAGTGTGAGAGTGTTAAGATAAACTGACATCGGCAGCGTTAAACCTGACGAATGGGAAGAATAAAAATTAGGATCCCAGCAGGAATTGAACTCAAGCATTCTGCGTGACAATCGGGTATTCTACTACAGAGCCACGCCAGGTCTATCAACTGGATTGGAAAAACAGCCTATGTAGGCGTAATGTCGGTGTAACGTCAATTGTGCTTGTCGTGCTGGCTATCTAATTTCACAAGAAGGCGATAAACACTACATTTGCACTCCTACGATACAGGCGTCATACCAGATTAACGTCTGTGGTTTCACTTTTGGCTCCGCTTTCATAGCAGTCTAATAAATATAACATTTGTATTCCGATAATTCAGCAGGCTATATTGAAGGATTGCTCGACCCCCGAGAAATACATTAACGAATGTTACGTATGATATTCACATTACTGCACCATTAGGTTCACTTAGTGTTGTCGGCGTGCCTGGTAAGGTCGCGATGTGCACGCCGCTACTATTCTTACAAAAACACTTCGATCCACCTCGTAACGCTTGGCACAAAGCCATAAAATACAGCCATAAAAGCCATAAATTTTTTTTTTCTGCTGCACGACGTTCAATAACTTTAATTGCCACATAGTAACAGTTGTGACAACCACTTGGATGCGCCATCACAGGCTCAATACAGCAGTCACCACTCCTGCATGAAAGCTGAATAATAATGGCAACCAGTGTGTTGCTCCAGAAACTCAGGAACAGGTAAATTGAGAACTTGAGGCCACTAAAAAAATTTCTTGGTTTTAAAAAGTTGAACTCATTACTTCAGTGAACCTGGTCAAATCATTTCCTGGGATGATCATGCTCCCACACGATAACCAAGCGAAGATGAGTTTCTCTTTGGCAGAGAATGAGAGCGAAAACACACGAACGACGGTCTAGTGTCGCCTAATTCGTCACCAGCAAAGCTCGCTTGCGTTTTTGACCGGAGACAAATTGCGCTGGAACACTGCTTTCTCACCACTGCTTCTCAGAAACGCTCCCTTTTGTCCCGAGTGTTAGAAATGCGCTATCGCCGGGTGCGTTGTGGTGTGGTCAGGATATCCGTACATTGCAGGGGCAGTGGAAGTGCGTGTGTGTGAGTCAGTGTGTGAGTCAGTGCGTGTGTGCGCGCGCGTGTCTGTGTTTCTGTTTGTGTTTCAATAAATCCCAGTTTTTAGTGTGCCCTGTTTACGTGTGGTTCTTTCTTTGTCTACGTTTTACCAGTTCGAAGAAGGAGTACCGATTCGCCAAGCAAGCCACGCTTCTGCAGATAATGACATCAAGGCGAGTCCGCCGTGTGATAGGGGAAGCCATGGAAAGCCATGGAAAGCACCATGCAGCGAGTATTCAGATGGGTAGCGCCCACTTTATCTTTTTTTACACTAATTACATAATTCCCGCGTTACAAATAAACACTCTAAATGACAAGCCTATATTGTCGAACCAGCATATATCGATATCGCAGCAAAAAATAGAACGGGTAAAAGCTTTTCACGAACTTACCTTGCTTTGGAAGAGTAGAAGTTTGGGCCAGTTGGTGATGCATACTTAGTAAATCAAGCGCGATAGACTGGACAACAAATTGATAGACATACAGGACGATGCCCCACCACACACTGAATATTGAACGATTGTCCACACAAACGAGCCCGATGACGGAGAAATGTATTTTAGAAGAGAAGACGTTTGGGCCAGTTGGTGATACATACTTGGTGGAGTGAAGCGCAGTAAACTGGACAACAAAATGAGAGACGAACAGGGCGAAGCGCTGCCACTCACACGGAACAGTTAACGATTCTCTACACACATAAGAGCCAGGTGATGGAGAAATGTACTTTAGAAGGGTAGATGTTTGGGCCAGTTGGTGATACGTACTTGGTGAAATTGAGCTCGATAGACTGGACAACACAAGGATAGATTGACAGGCCGAAGCGCTACGAGCCACACTGAACACTGAACGATTGTCCATGTGTAAGAGCCCAGTGAAGGAGAAATATACCTTATAAGCGTAAAAGTTTTGGCGAATTGGTGATGCATACTTGTTGAAGTGAAGCGCAATACAGTGGACAACAAAATAGAAGACAGGCAGGACGAAGCGATACCAGCCACACTGAACACTGAACGATTGTCCACACGTAAAAGAGCCCAGTGAAGGAGTAATGTACCTTAGAAGGGTGGAAGTTCGGGCAAGTTAGTGATGCAGTCTTAGTGAAATGAGGCGCAATAGACTGGACTACAAAGGGAGAGACAGACAAGACCAAGAGCTACCAGCCAGACTGAACACTGAATGATTGTCCACACATAAAAGGGACCAGTGCAGAAGTGTACTGTAGAGGGGTAGAAGTTTGGGCCAATTGGTGATGGATGCTTGATGAAATGAAGCGCAATAGACGGGACAGCAAAAGGAGAAACAGGCAAGACGAAGCGCCACCAGCCACAGTGACCACTCAACGACTGTCCACACATAAAGGACAGAGTGAAGTATAAATGTACTTTAGAAGAGTAGAAGCTTGGGGCAGTTGGCGATGCGTACTTAGTGAAATGAGCGCTTGATCCTCTATGCCTCGCCTTTGGTTGTCCCATCTATTGCGCTTCATTTCTTGAAGTACTACCTTGTTTTCGGTCTACATTTCGGTGCGCAAATTGACTTAACTAGACTGCTCCACGATAAGGCAATTAATGCTACTTTATTTCAGGAAGGGGCATTGGACATGTGTGCGTGATCTGCAGGGGTGGGCTATACTTAAAAAAGAACTGGAGGATGCTTGAGCTTCGTGATCAAGATAGAACGCGAAAGCGTAACCTGGCCTTGTGCGCATTGCCTTCTCCATTGCTAGCCTAGCTCAGGTTCTCGGGGCATGTCTCAGCCGTGCCGTGGATAAACGAACGACTGCGCGTGACATTGGCCGTTCAAGCTACCGTAGAATGACTACTGCAAGTTCAGATGTTATGTGCTCACTACGCCATAATTCTTCCCTTTGCGAATCAGCGAAGGACCCTTTCGAAAGGGCACACAAGAACCTACGCAGCTGCTCTCTTCTTTGGTATTTTTGCAGCTGCTCATGATTAAATACGTGTCAGCACTTGGAAGATGGAGTGCTGAGACGTATATTTGAAGATGGAGTGCTGAGACGTAGTGGGCGTCACTTCAAAACCGCCGCTCGCTGCAGTTCACATGTTTTGACGCCTGATGCGATTCTACGCTTCTGCCACGCTTTATTACATGCGCGAAGGAGAGTCCTTCCACTACTTGACATTCATGTAGTGTTTTCTTCCGAAGCAGTTCCAAGCCATTGGCGTAGTTCTGTGGCAGGACACCTCGAAGATTTAGCGCACGAAAACACGAGGACGCAGGAAGGGCACGAGGATACAGTGCTACTAACAACTGAGGTTTATTTCGCGTGGAAACATAATATACCTAGGTACAAAAGAAAAAAAGTGACACCCACGCACCGCATCGCGTCACAGCAACCGCGCCACCACTACCGCGACAAGAACTTTACCTCTTTTTCCGAAAACGATACAGAAGGGCTGCTAACACAATATTCGCTCTTGTTAATTGCGAGCGCCTCTACATTTTCCCTAGTCATCTGATCTGCATGTTTCGCTATCACTTTCGTTCTATTAAAACTCGGCTTGCAACCACAGCGCATGCAATGTGTGGCAAGATGATCGCTCGTTGCTAGCTTGCCGACATTATTGCAGTGTTCTCGTAGGCGGTCGTTTAAACATCTGCCCGTTGGGAACAACGCATCTGAAACCGACACCGACCGATGCGTCTCCGAGGGTGTGGACGTGCTTGAAAGGTCAGCCTTGCCAGTTTGTTCGTACGACCTGAACGGTACAGTGAATTACCTGAGGAACAATTCGCTATTTTTGGTTCCAGCTGATAAAGAAGGTGGGTTACCCTGCTTGATAAAGGGATGTACAATTCTAAAGCACTAGCAACGATGGATTCCGTCTTCATCAAGCGAAATGACATATGCCCTGAAGGAGTGAAGACAGAGGCGCGTAGACTGTGCAGGAACTTCAACCTAGGAGCCCTTTGTAAGGATCTAGACAAATCTGAGGGTCTGTGTTTGCAAATGTTTTTTTCAGCTAAAACACACAAGGACAGTGTCCTTTTCGTGTTATCATTTTGGAGAACGGTTGTTGGCAAGGGACTTTTGCCCGTTTCCTACAGGGAAAACTCAAGGTTTTAACCATTGACGATCCTTTAATGATTAGTAGCTCTAAAAATGTAATTGAGTTTTTAAAAGACACTCACGTTAGCTTCTCTGCCGTCTCTCTAGACATTAAAGATTTGTATTATTCGTTGTCCTATAAAGAACTGTTAAAGTGCGGGGAAGACGCTATTGACAACCACGGCCTAGTGAGCTTTCAGAACGATGTCGGTCTGACCGCAACGCAGTTTTTAGAACTTTTAAACTTTCATTTGTCGTCCACGTTCACTGCTTGGGGTGAATCAACGTTTTCGAGGAGAGAAGGAGTGTGCATCGGTTCTTGTCTCGCCCCTTTTTTTGAGTGACCTCTTCCTTGCACATTATGACAGGATTCTTCGCGCTCGCTTGGAAGCAACATCGGTTGTTAAGATCTTCCGCTATGTTGACGGCTATTTGGTGCTTTTACATAGTGACAGTGATAGCGCGGCGGCTGCCACATCAACCATTTGCTCAATATTTATGAATGTCTCAAACCCTTAAGGATAAACATGTGAAGAGCTTGTCAATGGTCGCATTAGGTTCTTGGACCTAACCCTCCATTTTCTTTTTAGTCATACGTGTTGGTGCTATCAGCCCCGAGGACAGAAACCCCTCCTTCCTTACGCGTCAGCACATTCTAAACTACTAAAGCGGGGTAGTATGAATCTGTGCTTTAGAAATGCACTTATGAAAAGCTGTCAGCATCTCATGCAGAACAGCTTCGATAGTCAAGTTTCGCGCCTCTGCGCAGCCGGCTACCCCATGCAGCTGCTCACAGCGGTGGCTGGTTGTTTGTTAAGAAAGTGCTCCCGTGAAATCCTGATGCCGCTCCGCAGACGCGCAGAAACAAAATGGTTGTTGTGCCTTGTCCCTGGCTGGCGGCATCGACGGAGGCCGCGGTTTTATCTTGCTTGTGTTTTCGCTTAGTTTATCTGCTCTGGCTTTTCTCCTGGCGTCCTGTCTGCCCGCCAGGGTGTTTTTGGGTATTGGTTTGATCTGTAGGTAATGTCTGATTGCGGGAGGTAGTGGTGCTCTGCCTCCCGTGGTGTGTATGGGCAGAATTTTCAGTTTATGCAGGATATGTAGTCCCGTCATCGTGTCTGAGAGCCGTGTTATTTGTGCTGTTTTGTCTGCTTCGATTAGCTCCTCTAGGGTGTTATGCATTCTAAGTTGGAGGAGCTTCTCGGTGCTGGTATAAACAGGCAAACCTAGGGCACATTTGTACGCTTGTCGAATTGTAGCCTCAATTTTATCTTTGTCTGATTTGCTGTCATGATATTAGGGGAAGGAGTAGACTATGCGGCTGGTTATGAAGGCCTGAATGAGCCTACACAAGTTCATCTCCTTCATTCATTTATGTCTGTTGGCACTCTCCTGAGAAGTGCATCAATTTGTTTGGCCGTGTTCTGCAACTTTGTGAGGGCCATGGTATTTTGCGTGTTATGTTCAGTAAGCATGCCCAGTACTCTAATGGTCAGAAGCGGAGGAACAGGGCCGCTTTCCAAAATAATTTTTATCGGTGCTTGTTGTTGGGTGTCCGTGCCTGGAGTCTTTTTTGGCTTTATTTCTAATGATTAGGAGTTCGTATTTTGAGGGGAAGCATGTTAACCCGTAGTGTCTAATACACTCTTGCATAACGTTGGCTGCCACCTGTAACGCGTCATTTATCGCACCGTCCGAGCCGCTGTTTGTCCAGATTCTAACATCGTCCGCGTATATGGCATGTTTCATATGTGGTATCCTGTTTAGCTGTTGTGGTAAGTTCATTGTGGTGATATTGAAGAGTAGGGGCGAGAGGACGGCACTTTGCGGGCTTCCTCTTGTCCCTAGCGTAAACTTTTGACCGCGCACTTCACCCAGTTGGATAGTGGCCGTTCTTTCTCTGAGAAAGTCGGAAATGTAGGCGAACGTTCTTTTGCCCGCGTTCAGCTGGGATAAGTCATTTATTATGGCCTGATGCGAGACATTGTCAAAAGCTTTACTGACGTCCAGGCCCAGTATGGTCCGACTGGGTCGTACTGGGCCTGGGTCAAGGATGTCGTGTTGCAGTTGAAGCATAATATCTTGTGTTGATAGACACTCTCTGAAGCCGATTAGGGTGTCAGGTAGCAGGTGTTCTTTTTCAATATAATTGTTGACTCGGAATAATATGATATGCTCCATAGCCTTGCCTAAGCAGGAGGTGAGAGAAATGGGTCGAAGGTTTCCCAGTTCTGACTTCTTGCCCGGTTTCGGAATACAAATGACGGTAGCATGTTTCCAGCTAGGCGGAACGTTTCCATCAGCCCAGTAAGTGTTGAATAGAATAGTGATCTGGCTGATTGAGTGATCATCTAAATTTCGGAGCAATTTGTTTGTTATTCTGTCTTCCTCCGCCGCGGCAGTGGTTTTAATCTGATTGAGGACTACTCTAACTCCAGCTTCGTCTATATTGCTATCTAAAGTTGGATTGATTTCTCCTTCATAATTAGCCGGAGTGGGCATGTCCGTGTTGGTGTTGAAGTATTTGCTTTGTAGTTCCTGTATTAAGTCATTCTCCTCCCCTGGATAGGAATATATGAGTTTGAGCAGGTTCTTACTTGCGTCAGATTTCGTTTGTTCAGGATCTATCAGATGTCTGAGTAAAAACCAGGAGTTCTTGTTAGCTAATTGGCCATTGAGCCGGTCACACATTTGGTGCCAGTGTTCTCGACTCAACGCTTGTGTATAATTCTGGATTGCTTTGTCAATTTGAGCTACCTTCTTTCGTAAGGTCTTGTTTTGTTCTTGTGACATCCATCTTTTTGAATACTTTCCCTAGCCTCCCAAAGGTGTATAAGCCGTGAGTCAGGAGGCGGGTGGCCCTCCTCGATCTCGGCTTCGGTGGTGGCCTTGTTCGCGTTGTAGCGAAGCTTATTGGAACTCTGAAGTGGGTCGTCCTCTCCGGCCCCTTCTAGTGGGTTGCCCTCTTCGGACAGAACACAGCTCGTGCAGAGTCGGCCCCGCCTTGACTGTCGCTGTCGTTCATTTTCGCCGAGTGTCCGTCAATAAACATCTTTATAGCGTATTCGATTAGATTGGATGTCCATTCTTCCATGTTTGTGAGTTCGGTGGGTTCTCTCTCATTTCTAATGTCTCTGAACTTGAGTGTCCCAATTAGTATGTTTCACTCTGGCTTTTCTTTTCTTTATTTTACTGAGTGGGAATGTGGCGACTATGATGTAATGATCGCTGCCTGCATTACTTTCTGTGTTTTCCCATTTGGCGAATTCTATATTTTCGATTAATGTTAGATCAGGTGATGTGTTTCGACAGATGCTGTTACCTACTCGGGTGGGGTGCTCAGGGTCTGTGAAAAGGGTTAAGCCCAGCTTTAGGGAGGTTGTCCATAGGCTGGTCCCCTTCTTGTCACAAGACTTATAGCCCCATGCCGGATGGTGAGCATTAAATCACCTACTATCATTCGTGATGAGCTTCTGGAATGTTTCTGCGTCTTTACAATAAGTTTAGAGGCGACGATGCCTCTGTTCTTTGGTGGGTGATATGCGTTTAGGATCTACAGGGTTAGGTAAGTTTTCTTCTTGGGGAGGATTTCTACGAAGTTGTGGGCTATACCATCGACTGCGAGATCTATCGTGTTAGCGGTGAGGTTTCTATGTATCATGAGTGCCGTGGAGGGATTAACGCCTTCCGCCACTGTTGTATTGAAGGTTGTGTAGCCAACAAGCTTGGCGTTCACGTCAGTTTCTTGTACTGCAATAACATCAGGTTATGAGTATGGAATGATGGACCCTATATTCGAGATCATGTGAGCGCTTGTGTCGTGTGTTCAATCTTTCTCCGTCCCGTTTTTTGCGCTGTTCCCCTCAGTATCATGTCTTCTAGCTCGGAACCCTCTGCAGTTCTATTGGCAGGTCGAAAATTGGTCGCTGGCCATCATGAATGCTTAGGAGTTTCTGCACGTGGTCCGTGTGTTCTGATTGGGCCCCCCCGCTGGGGGTCGTTGATCTAAGCTAGTATTTTTGTTAGGTCCCTCCCCTCTAACTAGGAGTGGTAATTGTGCAACGGGTTTTTGGTGTTGCTGCTGCTGTGTCAGTGCGCCTGTGTTAGCTACTTTGACCTGATTAAGGCCTGCCAGCATGTTTTCGATCGTGGCTTCGATTCTGGTGAGGCAAGCCTCAGTGCATGCCTGAAACGCAGCCTGTTTGGTTTCTAGCTCCTTGAAGCGCGTGTTTATTGCCGTTTCTTGCTTGGCCATTCTGAGTGTCAAGTTTTTTTACTTTTTGTCCTTTTTCTTCTGCGACATTTTCTGGCGCTGGCTTCGAAGATTTGTGCTTTCTTCCTCTAATTCGCTCAATTTCCATGTTAGTTACCTCATTCTGAGCGCATACCATTTGTTCCTCAGCCGCGGGTAGTGTAAATGTCGAACTGGAATTGTTTTCAGTTGCCTGATCTGTTTGTTGGCAGAAGCGAATTGTTGCTGTAACGATTTCACCAGCTCTGCCAGTTCCATCACCTGACTGTCTTGAGGTCTGGCCGGTGGCTGCGCCCTTGATCTCGAATAGGATCTGGAATGGCCGCCTCGAGTCCAGGGTGCTGACCGGTTCCTGGTCTTGCCCCCTTTTTTGGTGTTGGATGCGGGCTGAGTAGTTACCGCTTTGCTGGTTTGCGCGGGATCGTCTGTGCTCCAGCCCACGCTCTTTGGTGGGCCGTTGCTCCAGGCGTTCTTGTTGTTATTTACTGCTGGCATAGAAGCTGATGTCTCCTGACTGGGATTACGGCTTTTCTGCGCAGGGATGGGGGCATTTCTGTTCCCGCTCTGGCTTCTTTTTCGCGAACTCCATCTTGATCGACGGCCTGGTGATTTTGATCTTCCTCCCTCATTGGTGCTGTAGAACATCGATGTCTTCTTGTTGGTATTAGGCTTGACTGGGGTGAAGACCAGCTTGCAACCCCTGCTGCCAGTGGGAAGTTCTCCGAGGCAGACTACACACTGTGGGGTACATGTCGGCTGTTCTGCCAGTGGCGGCGGGGATGTTCTCCACCGCATTTCCGGCATTTTGGTATTCAAGGGCCGGGCAACGGGCAGAAGCTGCGGTGCCCAAGCTTCCTGCAGTTGAAGCAGGCCTCAGGTCTCTCCCTGAAGGGATGAACTTCTAAGGTGAAACACCTGAAGCGGATTGTGGCAGGAAGCTTATGTCCGGCAGAGGTGATGACCAGGTGTCTTGATGAGCACAGTCTCCTTGCATTTACTATGGAGATGTCAGGGTTTTAGGGGCGAAGCTCCTAAAGGCGGCACCGGTTCGTCCCTCGTAGTCGTAGTCGTAGTGCGTAACCAGTCTTACGCTTTGACCTCCAAGGTGGTGCCGGTGGGTGATTTTCCCTGTGCGTTGTTGAACAATAAAAAATTCGCAGCGGTAGCTAAAAGCCGACTTCTTCTGTCTCTCATTTCCATTAGCAGCCATTCTTTACCTCCAAGGTAGTGCCTGGTGAGATTTCTCCTGTGCGTGATTAAACAATAAAAATTTTGTTCAAAACGCCGTTGATTGATGAAATAAACCAACGAAAGACGCCAGATGTTTTGTAAAAGCAAAACGGAAGAACGCCAGATGTTTCTAAAGCAAAACGAAAAGACGCCAGCTGCTTAACGAAAGACGCCGGATGTTTTCTAAAGCAATGGTTTTCTAAACAATGAAAATTCACAGCGTACATGTAAAATTAAAGTGAGCTGCAAGTCGTCATAACTCATCGAACCTTTAGTATAAACGCGCCCGATCTCACGTCGGTGATGATGTACTGGGCAGAATTCACGGAAGATTCACGGTTTACCGATGAACCTCCGCAGCTTCGCCCACTCATCATCATTCACTCCGTGGATATGCTGTGATTTTTTTTCTTCATGAGCTCTGCTTGAAGATCGTGGTCTGTTTCGTCCCTGTAGGCCTTGTAAACTACTCCACGGATGGAGTCGTCCGGCGCTGGTACGTTGGTGGCCACTGGCAAATTCATATTGTACCTCTGACTGCTGAGCACTTCCAGTGAGCGGTAGGCTTCTGCCCTGATTCTGTCGGGTGCACTGACTGTAAGGGTATTTTTAATAGGATGAATTCTTATTTGGTCTTCTTCTGCTCGGGCCGGGTTGACTTAGGCAGTGCTTTGGATGGCGTCCAGGAGCGTAGCGAGGCCATTGTTCGACAAGTTGATTGGGTGTCTGGGTCGAATTACAATTTTGTAATGCTCGCTTGACAACCTCGGCATGGGCCTCCGACGTGGAAGCTGCGGAGGGCGCGCTGCTTGCACGTCGAGCGCCGGGGTACTGGCTTTTTCAGGCATTGCCTCCAAGGGCTTGGACGCGGTCGTTCTGTACTTGTGCTGCAGATCTAGGGGGTCTAAGCCGCCCTGCGTCGTTTTTGGTGTGACCCAGGTGCTTTCCTTGAGCTCTGTTGGGTCTAGTGCCTCGCCTTCTACAGCGTACTGCATAATCTTCCAATCTGCCTGTCGGCTAGGACATGCGTGGCGTCTGCCATTTTGCGCTGCCTGACGGCTATTCGCGGTGGGCGAGCGTAAATGATTCAAGAAGGCTCACCACTGGCACTTGTGGTTTCCGAAATCAGTTTCGGTCCATAATTCATCGTCACAAGGCTCCGGGCGTCGCTTAGCGTCGCTGCGAGCTGCCGCTTGTCCACCTCGTCACCGCTACGCCGCCGGCGTTGATGCTAGGGTGAGCGTCGTGCACACTTGCAGCCGGTCCACTTGCGGTGAATTTTCGGAAGTGGAGAGGTCCACGCCCAAAAAATTGATGTCGTCGAGTTTCTCTTCTGCTTAGGAAGATGATAGGCACATTTTGTGGTGGTTGCACCCGAAAGTTTCGCACAAAGGCAACGAAAACGCAGGAGCTCAATGTGCGCGCGTCCTTACTCTTGAGCGCCTCTCGTCGAGTCTCCGCATGGCGTCATGGCAGTGCGCTGTGGAGCGAGGGCCGCAGCTTTGTATGCCCCGTCGCGGAATTCGAGAAGTTTTTAAATGCGAAGCATTTCTTAGCGAACCTCTGGCACTTTGAGCGTTTCTATCTACGTATCTATCTATCTATCTATCTATCTAGCCGCCTACGTCTGGGTGCTCTCATGATCGCCTCCTTAACTTGGTGTAGACTAAAATTTGCATGGGAGGGTAAGAGGATTCGGCGAATATGATTGCCGGGTCATGACATGAATAATGTTAAAATCCTGTCGCGTACGTCGTCAAACCCTTTCCACTAGACACGTGTGGCACATACCCGTTTACCACCGGCTGCGGTGTACGGGTATGCGCTACAGGTGATTGAAAGTTTATGTGTACCCAGGAACGGCGAGAACAAACGCTGGTAACTTAAATGCTAGAGCGTTAAGGAAAACCAACATAGGCAGCGTTGACTCAACGAATGGAATGAATGAAAATTAGGATCCCAGCAGGAATCGAACCCAAGCATTCTGCGTGGCAATCAGGTATTCTACCACTGAGCCACGCCAGGTCTATAAACTGGTTTGGAAAAACAGCCTACGCAGGCGTAATAGCGGTGCAACGTCAATTGTGGTTGTGGTGCTGGCTATCTAATTTTACAAGAAAGCAATAAACACTACATGATGCTCCTACGATGTGTACTTCTACGATACAGGCGTCATATCAGGTTAATGTCTGTAGTTCCAGTGTTGGCTCCGCTTTTATAGCAGTGTAATAAACATTACGTTAGTATTACTATGATTCACAAGCTATGTTGAAGCATTGCTCGAACCCGGAAGAATACATTAACGAAATTTACATATGATATCCACATCAGCGCAACGTAATATGCACTTCGTCCACAAGAACGACGCAGTGTCCTCTTCACTTCTTACGAGGCTGCGCGATGGCCTCATGCTGACCGATGATTATGCCAGATTGATTGACAGCCGCTTTGTAGACTAGGCTACGTAGGCCACGTAAGCCCAGGTAGTCTACGAATACGACAAACACCATCCACTGATGGTCTAAGCAGCACTATCCAGGCGTACCAGCCTCGACGGCCAACACCTCACAACGCGAAGGGTGACTTCAGGTTCCGACATGTCGCCGGCTCTGTCGACAGGCAATTTGTCGACGAAATGACCAATGCATCCACGATTTCCAACAGCTCTACTACACCACATACTTCGCTGCACATGGACCGCTCGTCACCACGATCACGACCGGATCCTATAACAAGTCATGACCAGCTGCTGGTGTTCACTGATTACGGCGATGATGCCCTTGTTCAAGAACTGTCAATAACTTCTTGCACACATGCAAGCGGGTTCGTGAAACGTGCGTGTGTTCTCGCGACACGTATAAGCACTACATATCAGCTTACCGTTTCTGGTGTTGGCAATACCCACGTTGCCATCGGCAGCGTTACCCAACCGTAAACAACTGGTTATATAACACATATGCGGCTCTTGAACATATATATGTGTGCGTATAAAATTTAAACAAATCTTTAGCCTCATTTCGTAACGTGTCGCTCAGTAACAAAAGTTACGCCGCAGTCACCTACCCGCCGCATGCTTCGCATAACATCGACTCCAGCGGTACGTGGTATCTGCCGAATTTTCTCTTATCGAATTGCTAATGCCAACCTTCAATTGGTTCCTTCTTACAAATATCTCGGAGTAACCCTTTGTAGTGACTTAACCTGGGCAACACACATTACGAACATCATTTCATCTGCTATAAAACAGTCGGGTTCCTAAAACGCCATCTGCGCCATGCCCCTCAACATGTAAAACTACTCGCTTATCAGTCTCTCATCAGGACGAAATTAGAATACGCATCCCCCATTTAGAACCCGCATCAAATACACCTCATCAGTCAACTCGAGTCGCTTCAAAATAGAGCTACAAGATTTATTCATTGAAAGTACTCATATGAGGTCAGCATACCGGCACTGAAACAGAATCCGGGTTATCATTGCTCGCATCTCGTCGCCGCACTGCTAGCAGCTCACTCGGCCAGCTACCATATATCCTCCCCCCGACACGCATCTCCAGTCGCATCGGTCACCCTCAACAAGTTCCGCGCTCGCGTGCGCCCACCGTCACTTTTTCGTCCTCATTCTTCTACCGTGCAGCAACAGACTGGAACGGCCTTTCCAACGACATTAAAGCCATCACCTGTCGCTGAACTTTTTTGGCCACCTTAACAGATTACTTTGCACTTTATTAAAATTTCATGTATGTACCCACCCCTTATGTAATACCCCTTCAATGGGGTCTTTAGGGAATAAAAATGAAATGAAATGAAATGAAATTTGCTGGCGCTGGGGATGTTTCGAATTGAACACAAGCCTTTGAGGAAGCCTTCACTACCCTGCGCCGAATGCTTTTCTTTCGCCGGCCGACCTGCGTCATTACAACCCGGCATCGCCAACCGAAGTACGCAGGAACGCAATGGTCTCGGCCTTGATGCAGTGCTCGCGCAATGCAAACGTGTTTTTTTTTCAGATAACTGAGATCCCATTTGACCGTGTTTGTATTGACCTACACGGACCACTCCCAGGTTTTGTTGCTGATAACTGATGGGTAATTGTCGCCGTAGACCATCTGACAAGATACGAAGAAACGGCAGCGCTCCGTTTGTCTGGCGCTGGTGGCATTGCCACATTCACTTCACATCAATCCGCAATCGGTTATGGTGAACCAAATAAGTGACCGAGTAACAGAGGCAGCGTATTTTTTTCCGATGTTCTGCAACAGTTCCTTCATTCATGCCGTACGGTACACAGTACATCTACATCCTCACACAAAAAGCCTCAGGAAACGTTTCAACCGAACGCTAGCAGACCTGCTTGAGATGAATATTTTTTCTGAGTACTCCGTTTGGGATGTCGTTCACTCCTTCATGACTTAGGTAAAACTACGATACACATTACAAGAGGCTTTTCCCCGCTCATTTCGTATATGGTCCAAAAGCATGCACCACAAACGACACAGTTTACCCCAGACAATCAAGCCCTCCTAAATGCTCGCTATGGTAGGGATCTCCTCCGGGACACTTCCGCCATCTGCTCCCTCGTTTGGCTCTGATTTCCTGTGCACTCTCCTGGCCTGACTCACAAGTTTGCACTAAAGTGTGTCTGCCTGCAAGTGCCCCTCTCTCGTCAACTATGTCTTTCAGCCGGTCAAAACCAAACGCGGACAGGAGCCCTCTTGGTCGTCAGACGCTTCACGTGAGACGCATCAAGACTTATCACGACAGTAGTATTCTCTGGACACCTTCAGTGGCCAGGATGGCGCTTCTGCACCGCGATGCCCTTGTAACGGTTAAGGAGAAGGTTATTCGACAGCGTGGCACTCTCATAATGTGAAGCGGGATCGCGAGCCGTGAGCTCTTGGCGCCGATACTACTATTGCTGTGCCAGATGTCTGCCTACTGCCCCTTAGTATAAACCCCTGCTATTTCCATGGCACACGATATAATTATTCTTGAGCTCCCAACATGGACTTGGTCGTTTGGCACGACTAGCTTATTTTTTGAACACGGTAGTGAGAAAGTATTTTCACAACATCCTTGCTCCTCAATATTGTCTATAAAAGCCTTGAGCTGGCCAACTTCTTTCTAAAATTGTGTCACATATTACTTCTGCATTAAAGAACACTAAAGAGCAAAACGATTTTTCTCATATTAGTAAAGTACTCTTTCGTGATACAAAAAACACCACGCTTGGTGTGAGAAGACGCTTAGTAAGCAAGAAAACGCGCAATAACCTTGTGTGGGTGGCGATGCCCGCTTGACGTTTCCGCACCATTCGCGTACTACTAAGTAGTTCCTAATCGGTAAAAATGAGGTGCATTGTCCTCCAACGGGGCCATACACTCCAAGTTTGGGTTAATTTTCTTGAGCCAATGGCGCCGAAATGCGATAAGTACAGAATAAATCCGTGATGTCACGGAGGAAGTTTTCGGCGCGTGATTTAAAAATGAAAATTTAAGCTTGATTTTGTCCTATATTAGTAAACCTATGATGGTAAAATCAACGACAGTACAGTTCTCAGAGCACAATTTATCCATTTAAACCTATTAATTGCTTCTCTATAGTGTCCCTTTAAGCATATCGTTCGCCGCATGATGACTAATCGATAGCGGGAGTAGTTACTCATCAAAAGCCCAATCGAGGGCAGTGACTCATGTGACGACAAAACTTCTTCCTAAAAAGGTTACCTAAATATCGCGATACCTGCTAAATTGTTTACTGACGTCAGTCTCTGGGTCCGTCGTACGTCGCATGTACTGGTATCTCACTCCGTTTCTGTAAACAATCTTCGCGATATATCAGCTTACATGACGTCCACAAGATGTATCATAGAAAAAAAACATTCCACTTGGCCTACCTATATATTTCAGTCGAAATGCCCGTATATAGCCTCCGTCAACAAGCAAAACAGACATACGTATGGGATGTAATAATTTGTTGAGAACAAACAATAAAATAACCGACTTGATAAAATGCGCATGGGTTCTAAAAAATAAACACTGTTTTAGTATCGACGTCATCTTAACCTGACAACGGCCGCTGCAGGGCAAAGGCCTCTCTCATGTTTCTCTAATTAATCCTCTCCTGTGATTGGATCGACCACGTTCTCCCTGCAAGCTTCTTCAACTCATAATCATGAATATGATCACGATTACTCAAGTGACTAGGCAAACCACAACGGTTGGTTTTTAAACTAAACTAATCATCAACAGTCTAGGAAGACAAGAACAGTTTGCGATAGACAAAGGCACCCTGGAACGAGGAAAGAAATGCGTCTATTTAGGGCAGGTAGTGGCCGTAGATTCCAGCCATGAGACTGAAGTAACGAGAATAATAAGAATGGATGGATCACATTTGGCAGGTATTCGAAGAATATGAATTTAACTTTACCAGTATCCTACAAGAGAAAATTGTACAAAAGATGCATATGGAGGGCACTCCGCTATGGGGCGCAAACATGGGGGCTTACGAAAAAGGTTCAAATTTCCGTCAGAACGACAGAGGGACCAACGTAAACGTATCAGCGTATTTATCTTTAAATACAACTTCTGGCTTCAGTAGCCCAGGCAGCCTACAATGGCAGACCCATCTTGGTTTTACGACGGCTATGCGAGGCCCAATATCGGTCCAATGTTGTCTGCAGCAAGCCATTATTGGCTGAGCCTTGAATATGGCTGGCAATACTGGGCCGGGTTTGCCACCCTCCACCCAATATTAGCTTTTCACCCGCTATATTTGGCCTAGTTTGCCGCCGTGCCACCCATATCGCCTGAGGCAGTCACTTTCCTTGGGAAATATTGGGGCCACATTTGGCGTTCTTCAGCCTATGTCGGGTGAGCCGGTGGCTTTCACTTGCTAATATTGGGCCATTTGTGCCGTTCTTCAGCTGACGTTTGCTGAGCCGTTCGCTTTCAGCGGCTGATAAGGGGCCCATTTCGCCACGCTTCAGAATGTGTAGAAGCTCAGTCACATAAATCTGCCGGGAATATTCAGCCCTTTTTGCCGGCTGTCTGCGCTGGACCTTATAATTAAGATCCAATAGAAATAAGCATTACTGAAAGGCATACGTTTATTATATCCATCAATCAAACGTCCAAGGCCCGATGTACCCGTTTCGTGTCCGCAATATCGCGCGCTTCTGAGTAGTTTTGTTCATGTGCTTCTTTTTTTAAATACAGGAAGCGAGTGCTCATAAACGGCATGGATAGTTTCCTATCTGTGTGTATACACGTATCAGGCGCTTGAATGTTTGTCGCCTAGGTTACACAGAGCCGCTACATGTATCGGTGTACTAGCACAAATAAGAAAGTGCACGTATTGTGCTAATGCCGCACGTACGATTCGGGGCACGATGTATGCCCGACTGAATAGCTTGTATTCACTAGTTAGTTCCTGCTATGATAAGGACTAATAATTATCACTAGCACAGTGCATTTTCCGCCCAAAAGTTGGCCTTCAGAACCATGAGTGAGTAACATTACATGGTAACCTCGTTCAGTTGTTGCACGCTATCAAAACGTATAAATTTAATAACGCATACCATTGACTTCCTGGGCAAAATTCCAAATGTTTCTTTTTCGTAAAGGTTTTTCCAATGGTCGGCCAACTCCGCTATTATATCCAGAATTGAGGATTCGCCCAAGCATTCCCACACGGATACTTCTAGCGGAAGAAGCTTTATGTGAATACTAATTCTGTGCGTAAACCTAACCTGAAATGTGTATTGCGCTATATCGTTTATGTGCTCTCATCCTGTGTGCTGTGAGGGCTCATCAACTGGACAGATAGTTTCTTATCTGTGTGTGTACACGTATTTAGACACGCGCGTGTTGTCAAGGGTAATAAGCAATATACAGCGAATCTTACACTACTACAACTGCGAACCCAAAACTTCAAACACACTTGGCGTTGCCCCAACACAAAGCGGCGCAACGCATTCGCCTTAGGGAGTGTGGTAACAGTCGATCATTTTTTATTAGTCTTTTCCGGTTAATGCTTGCGACGCATACACATGCAGAATTCGCACATCACCCGCATACCGTTTCATGGTTTCAGTTGTAGAACAATACCAGTGCCATCTTAGGCACAGTCGAAACAGAACAACAATGTTCGGGATTACATACGGCACACCGACTATTTACTACGGCGGATCGGTTAAAGCCGGCCGTAAGGGCTTTGGTGTCCACAGAGGGGTATGCGCCACAGGAATTGGGGAAGCCTCACTACCGTCCTTCAATACTTCACAAAAATTACGATCATCTATGGCGTATTGAGTACCATGCACTTGTACTTGTATTAGTTGCGCCAAGGGAGTTGACGACGGGTTCCATAAAAGCCGCTGTTCCAGTTTGCACTCAATATGCAGCGTGTTCCGCTTCGGCCTGGTGTTCTTGCTTCCTTTTTTTGTTCCCGCGATAGTACGGCCTTCAGGATTCGGATATGTTTCTGCCGCTGCGTTGGCATGGGCTAACAATCATGGCTATTTTTCAGCGGTCGCGCTCGTTTCGCTGGGCGTGTTGCGTGTGGTGAGCTCAGTTCTTTCACGCCTACAGCTGTTGGTGCCAAAGGAAACGCATACGTTGATTTGATTTTTCTGGGTGACGCCCTTCTCAGCACCGTGGTTCTTTCCGTCGACCTCATCGTGGCTAAGGGTCTCGTTGGGTGTAAAATCGAAGAAGTTTAGGAGCTGGTGCAGCAGGGATTACTTTCTTTGACGATCGCTCTCGGGAGGTACTTTCACATTCATGAAGGCTTCGACCGTCTACTACAAGCCACGATGCCCCGACACTTTGTCACCAGTGCTACAATATCAGTCGGAGACGGTGATGTATCGGGTGAGAATCTCGCGAAGGAATCGCCAAAAGTGACCACTGGCCAGGTATTGGCCGTATTGGCACAATATTTCGTAAGAGGATATGACGCTGCAGATGCTATAAACACTTTTCGTGGTGCCCCGGCATGAGTAAGGGTACCAGGCAACATTGGACGGGGTTTTCAAGCGTAAGCATTGAAGTAAAATTCTGTACGCCTAAACTTTTTTGTTTCATTTTTACCGATTATTGATTGTTGCGTGTCCCCCCTTTACGTTTACTTCTTACGGTCTCTTTAAAAATCTGTCACCGGGCTTGTGCTGTAGTGATCCACAAATAATCGCGTCATGAGCCCGAGCGTCTCATTTGTCATCAGTGAAATCATGGACACAAGACAATGTGAGTACCGTTAATATTCTCTGATATGTCATGGCTCAATTTACATGATCAGGCTGCATAAATACAATCTAAGCTGTTTCTCAAGACAATCGCCCAATACAACGCCAATGTTCAGAAGTCCTTCCTTTGGCGTTCACACACATCCTATAACGGCTCTTCTGAAAGCAAGGCCCTAGTACACCGTGGCGGTCAGACGCCTAGGCGGCGGGATTCACACCACAAAGAACAACATTCACAGCCTCATAGGCGCTGAATGAAGCAGACGGCATTAAACATAACAAGACAACGATATATCGCTTTGTCTCCTCACGAGTAAGAATCACATCCAGCAACTGTATGTCCCTTTCGATCGGAAGTTTTTTGTAGGGTAGAATTTTCTAGGATTTATTTGCTTCTCTTATGGTAAACACTATTTTCTTTCTTGAAAGAATGTTGGTTTTGGTCTTCTCAGAAGATTAATTGCCTTACAAACTACAACTGTTTATTTTGCCCGAGGAAAAGAAAGAGAAATGGTTCGCATGGTTAACTGTCGCACAAAGCGGTTAGGATCATGGAGGGCAAAAAACAAAGACTGAGAAGGGGTCTTGCCTAGCGTCCACAAGCCAACCTCCTCCGTAGCAACTACCTCCCCGTGCGGATGCTAGAATTGCCATCATTCTCATGTTTCTTTTTCTTGTAAGCTCCGCGGCCTCATCAAAAAAAAAAAATTACGAGCGTGCGCTTCTAGCATCTTGAAGCCAACCATTCCGGCGCCGCTTCTCCTCGTGCTAGATGTTTTTGGTAGAATCTCCAGTACGCTCCTGTTTCATGTATATGGACGGGCTTCAAGATTGTCACCTGATACTTTCTCATCTTTTTTTTTGCATATTTAGCTCGATGCGCGCCATTTACATCCCAGTGTCCAGTGCACTGGACGTAACTACAATTTCAGATTGCGAGAAAACTTCTGAACAAAAAGCTGCCTTTTCACTGGCCTCCTTTAATTTGACATGCTAGCTTGCATGATTTAAATTATTCGAATTGCGCGAAGACAGATCCTAACATGATTTCGCATACTTGAGCCCACCGAGCACAAGGGTGTACTTATGGACGATACCATTACTCTGAGATGGAAATGCGGGTTAAACAGATACTACAATAAAAACGGTATTCCTCGTCTCTAAGACAACCTGAAAAATTGATTTCGGTTTCGATTTTAGCCTTGCTTCCTTTTCTTTAACGCTTTTCTTGTTATATGCAGTACACTGGTCGCGGGGTCGGATATTCCTCGTCATAAGAGGCTCAAAGTTAACCAGTCAGAATGTTTGCTGTATTAGCCACGAGTATGAATACCGCGCAGTGACATTGAAACGAGAAGACGGGGAGTCAGGGGGAAAAGGTGAAAAAAATTGAAAGCACTTGATAGCAGTAAGGTGCAGATGCGGATATGTTGCATCTCAACTGCTATGTTCAATCGCAATCGTCTGCGTGTAAACCTTTGACACACGTTATTGGCTATTCCGATATTATCGCTGGGTTCTTGCTTGCAAGGTAAAAAGTACAATAAAATAAACAATGAATCCAAAGGACTACGAATAATGTGCGGAAATCTCCCCAGTAAGAATTCCACGGTGGGAAGGTGTGATACAAATTTTACCCAGTATATGTAAAATTATTTTGCCCTTAGGTTATTTATGGAAGCTACCGTGATGAGTCTTGTTCCAACAGGTATCCTTTCCCTGATTTTGTTGTGGTGCACTGCCTTTGCACCTGGCCACGTCATTAAGTTTAATTTTGTTTCTCATCCGAATATAACGTCTACATCTAATTGATTATTAAGCCACTATGGCGAAGCAAACACGGTGCTTTTCTTGATAACCTATTGTACAGTAGCCTGCTTTGTTGGTTTTACGATGTCCACTACATTATACGTTTCGTTGGAAAGCTCATGCGTAGTGTCATCTACGGTGTTGTCCATGGAGCTATATGCGTGTGGTGTTACAAATAAGTCAACGCAGACATGACATGTAGGAATATTTCATTATACAGGGAATGTTGGTTCGAATTCATTACTGTCAATTATTGTATTATGTCAGCGTTTTTCACAACTGTTGCGCTGGACCACTGTTTTCTCCAACCTTCCGCTACTTGAATGCTTCTCGACGAAGCAGATTGTTCGCTTGTTTCTCCTGTATCGAAGGTGACGTAGCATGCTCTACGCGCTCAGAAAAAAAGCTTTTGGAGATAGCAGTCGTGGCTGTGGTGAGAACGAAAATGGCTCCGCAAGCATCACTCCAGTTTCCCCTGTTGGAGCTCGGGAGTTGTCGTGTTTTGTTTTAGGTTTTCAGAGAGCGGTCTGTCATGATATTTACGAGAGCAATGCAGCTTGCCTGAAGTCAGCGTTTTCACCTGTCCGAGCTCGTGTGTTGTTTTAGTTTCAAAGATAGCAGGTAATCAGTTGCAGAGAGAGGTCTATCATGATAATGACGAGGGAAGTCTGCTTTTCCTGAAGTCAGCATTCTCATCTGTTGAAGTTCGTTAACAGTGGTGTGTTGCTTTAGTTTCACAGTAATGCAATAGCAAATCAAAAGAATGCTGAAAAAAATTTGCGATTACTGTTGTAGCGTCAAAGACGCATTCACGTCACTATAGTTCCTCACAAAACATTTACGTGAGAACTCGTTTCCAGAGCAACTAAACAAAGACAAAGAGAATGTACCTACCAGGAAAACAAAAAAAGAATGGCTTTCGGAAAAGAGACAAGGTGAACGATCCGTTTTTGTGCTTACATATGCGCGCGTTAGTGATCCCCTAGTGGTGGAAATTTCCGCAGCATTCAATTACGGTCGAGGTTTCCGTACGCTAAACCTCAGCAGCCACTACTTTTCTCAAACTTTAGTTCAGTTGACCTGTACTTCAGCTCAATTCTGTCTATGTCTTTAAACACATGCATCCACCTCACGAATTTAATTTTCTTTTCGTGCACACTTTCTTAACCCCTATATTTATTCGCCGGAAAACGTTGCAGTAGAAGACAAGACTAAGTACTCAGTAAGCGCGCAGGCATTGGACCGATCTCGGCAAACGTCGGCAATTGTCGGCAGCAATATTGGTCCCACGTCGGCAAATGACGCTCGCGCTACATTCACCCACATCGGCCCGATGTCGGCTAGCCGGCGTTGGACCTATCAGGGCTAGCGGTCATCGGACCGAGAGGGGCCTGCCGTTATTTAGCCGATGATGACAAGCCGCCATTGGTCATGTGTAAGCTAGCCGATGATGGCTTGCGGTTGGCTCCGCGGACGTCGGGAAGCCGCCGGTATGACCACTTCCACCCGTGGTGCTTTAGCAGTGGTGATTTACCATGCAGTAATACTGTACTGCCATGGTCCGCGTGTGGCTAGCATAGGTGGGGACACCGGCGGTTGTTGCTCGTTGTATATAATAACTTGATTAGAAAGGATTATACATGTGTTTTAATGTAAAACAGCTGCGTTCCGACCACGGTATTTTGGTATTACTGTACTGAAACCAGTGTTAAATAGTTTATTCGGAGCCCAGCGGCACTCATCGACTACCGTTGGCACCGTATTCGGAAAATATTTCGTAATTACAATAACAGCTCCACTGAGGTCTTAGTGTGCCATTGAGTCTCACAATTCTGTGGAAACTTGCAAGGCCGAGGGGGCAAGTCAATATTGTCCCCATACAACTAAAAGGATGAAAGGTCTGCTGCACCAACTACGCATGCGGCAGGGTAATGAAGGAATAACGCATTTGCTAGGCGTTGACACACACCAGCATTTCCAAATTATTTATGCCAAAAAAGAATACCTTAACATCTGTAAATACCACAGCGAACATCTAAAATGATCCCACAGCGTCGTATTCCTCGAGAAAGGCAGGAAAATCCTGATCGAGAATGAGGTCAGGTGAAGAGTTACAATCTATTCGATGTTATTCACGACACACAGACAATAAACATTTAACGAACTAGACCGCGATTAGAATGGGAAGAATGATTAACGAGAATAGCTTAGGTACTAGCGTTTTTCGGACGATATCACGCTTTTCAGCAGTGACGGCGACGGATCACGAAAAAAATACGGGAGATATAAACGAAAGACGCGTTAAAGTAGGATTAAAGATGTATCCAAAGAAAATAAAGATCATGTCAGGCGGCGAAAAAGCGAGATTAAGATTGCAACCAAACAAGAAGAGTATGTACACGCGTGGGCTAATTACTAGCAGAGGACCTCCCCCCCCCCCCCCCCGATGCTTATTAAATTCCACCGAAAATGTAGTTGGCTTGGTTCACAAGTGGTGGGCATTCGCAAGATATGACTGGCAAATAAATCACCGCTATTCTTCAAGCGGAAAGTACAAATTTTTCAGTGATAACTGTCGGTCCAGAAATCATCATCATCATCATCAGCCTGTCTATGCCCACTGCAGGGCAAAGGCCTCTCCCATGTTCCGCCAATCAACCCGGTCCTGTGCTTTCTGCTGCCACGTTATACCTATAAACTTCTTAATCTCATCTACCCACCCAATTTTCTGTCTCCCCCTCACGCGTCTAACATCTCTTGGAATCCAGTCAGTGACCCTTAAAGACCACCGGTTATCCTGCCGACGTGCTACGTGCCCGGCCCATATCCATTTCTTGTTCTTGATTTCAACTATGATGTCCTTAACCCCCATTTGTTCCCTGACCCACTCTGCTCTCTTCCTGTCTCTTGAGGTTACACCTGTCATTTTCCTTTCCATCGCTCGCTGCGTCGTCCTCAATTTAAGTTGAACCCTCTTTGTAAGTCTCCAGGTTTCTGATCCGTAGGTAAGTACTGGTAAGATGCAGCTGTTATATACCTTCCTCTTGAGGGATAGTGGGAGATTACAATTCATGATTGGATAATGCTTGCCGAATGAGCTCCATCCCATCCTTATTCTTCTAGTTATTTCACTCTCATGGTTCGGCTCTGCGGTTACTACCTGTCCTAAGTAGACGTACTCCATTACAACTTCCAGTGTCTCGCCACCTATCGCAAAGCGCTGTTCTCTGCCAAGATTGTTGCGCATTACTTCAGTTTTGTGCATATCAATTTTCAGACCTACTCTTCTACTTTCCGTATCCAGTTCAGTAATCATGAGCTGCAATTCGTCTCCCTCGTTAATCATCAATGCAATGTCATCAGTGAATCGCAGGTTACAGAGATACTCTCCATTAACTCTTATCCCTAATTCTTCCAAAACTAGGGCCCTGAAAACCTCCTGCAAACACGCAGTGAACAGCATTGGAGAGATCGTGTCTCCCTGCCGTACGCCCTTCTTTATTGGGATTCTGTCGCTTTCTTTATGGAGGACTATAATGGCTGTGGATCCGCTGTAGATTTCCTCCATTATGTTTATATAGGCTTCGTCGATGCCCTGATTCTGCAGTGCCTGCATGACTGCTGATGTCTCCACTGAATCAAATGCCTTCTAGTATTCTATGAAGGCTATGTATAGGGGTTGGTTGTATTCCGCGCATTTCTCTGTCACCTGATTGATAGTATGAATGTGGTCTATTGCTGAGAAGCCTGTACGAAATCCTGCCTGGTCCCTTGGTTGATTGAACTCTAATGTCGTAATAATTCTGTTAGCAATTACTTTTGTAAATAGCTTGTAGACAACGGACAGTAAGCTGGTGGGCCTGTAATTTTTCAGGTCCTTGACGTCCCCTTGTTTATGGATCATGATGATGTTGGCATTCTTCAAAGATTCTGGTATCCTCCCCATTGAGAGACACTTTGTATACAAGGTGGCCAGTTTTTAGGGGCGAAGCTCCTTAAAGCGGCACCCGTTCGTCCCTCGTAGTCGTAGTCGTAGTCGTAGTGCGTAACCAGTCTTACGCTTTGACCTCCAAGGTGGTGCCGGTGGGAGATTTTTCCTGTGCGTTGTTGAACAATAAAAAATTCGCAGCGTTAGCTAAAAGCCGACTTCTTCCGTCTCTCATTCCCATTAGCAGCCATTCTTTACCTCCAAGGTAGTGCCTGGTGAGATTTCTCCTGTGCGTGATTAAACAATAAAAATTTTGTTCAAAACGCCGTTGATTGATGAAATAAACCAACGAAAGACGCCAGATGTTTTGTAAAAGCAAAACGAAAGAACGCCAGATGTTTCTAAAGCAAAACGAAAAGACGCCAGCTGCTTAACGAAAGACGCCAGATGTTTTCTAAAGCAATGGTTTTCTAAACAATGAAAATTCACAGCGTACATGTAAAATAAAGTGCACTGCAAGTCGTCATAACTCATCGAACCTTTAGTATAAACGCGCCCGATCTCACGTCGGTGATGATGTACTGGGCAGAATCCACGGAAGATTCACGGTTTGCCGATGAACCTCCGCAGCTTCGCTCACTCATGATCATTCACTCCGTGGATATGCTGTGAATTTTTCTAACATAATCTCTCCACCGTCCTTCGACAGGTCTGATGTTACCTGATCCTCACCAGCTGCTTTGCATCTTTGCATTCCCTTTAGGGCTTTCTTTACTTCTCCTGTCAATACTGGTGGGATGTCAGATTCCTCTGGGCTATTACTGCTTCTTACGTTATCATCATGACTGTCTCGGCTGCTGTACAGATCTCTGTAGAGCTCTTCCGCTAGCTCAACTATTCTATCCATATTGGTTGTGACCTTGCCTTCCTTGTCCCTTAATGCATACATCTGATTTTTGCCTATGCACAGTTTTGTCTTCGTAGCTTTGAGGCTTCTTCCGTTCTTTAGAGCATGCTCAATTCTCTCCATATTATGCTTTCTTATATCGGCTACTTTACGCCTATTGATTAACTTCGAAAGCTCCGCCAGCTCTATTTTGACTGTTGCATTTGAGGCTTTCATAGCTTGACGTTTCCTAATGAGGTTTTTCGTCTCTTGGGATAGCTTACCAGTGTCCTGTCTAACGACAGTACCCCCGACTTCCACTGCACACTCCTTAATGATACTAGTCAAATTATCATTTATTGCGTCAACGCTAAGGCCGCTTTCGTCGGTTAAAGCCGCGTACCTATTCTGAAGTGAAACTCCTAATTCCGGTACTTTACCTCTCAGAGCTAGTTCATTATTCGGCTTCTTGCGTATCAGTTTCTGCCGTTCCTTGCTCACGTCTAGTTGAATTCTAGATCTTACCATTCTTTGGTCACTGCATCGGATCTTGTTAACTACTTCCACATCCTGTACAATGCCCGGGTGGCCGCACATTATGAAGTCTATTTCATTTTTTGTTTCGTCCACAAATATGATAAACTATTGCCCGCAACGCGAAAAACATTGCGAGTGGCGCCGAAAGATCTCAAGCACTGTAGATCTAAACAAGGTAGAAACGCACGCATGCACTCTTAATCTCAAGTTAAGCTTGTAAGGAAAAGAAATCGTGCGCAAAAACCCCTCACGAGGGCCCGTCGAATCGGTAAGAACACGAAAGAATAAAAAATGCAAGCGCATCGGGTGTCAGAAAAACAATCAGAAAGAGAGACAGAGAGACAGGCCAAAATTTCTGCGTTTAGGTTCCCCAAGAAAGACTACTCGTCTTTAAAAAATGCTCCCTTCCCCTGAGCACGCCTTAACCTCCGACAATGTTTTGCGCTCCCCCCAGCATGTCGTGTATAGGCATGCCGTTTGAGAAAGGTATTCGTCGCATTTTCAGTGCATCGCTCGTTGCAACGCGTCGCTACATGAAAAATTTTCGCACACCACGCTGGAAGCGTATTTTTATCGTATTTCACTTGCAATATAATAATAACAAATACGACTGTTTTTAAAAGCACGTCGGAAGCAATGGGTGAACGAGATTTTTACTTGAGAAAGATAGGTGTGGTAGAAAAAGGATGGCGACGAAGTGAAAATACGAACTGACAAACACGTCGCAAACACGTGTTTGTCAGCTCGTTAAAGATTGTCAGTGGGCTAGTTGGTTTGGAATAATTCTAAGGATAAAAGGTGTCTTCACTTCGCTCCGCTCTTGTTTGCGCCATACCTATCTTTTTTAACGAACCAACTAGCCGAGCAACACGCCTTGTTGAACTTTTTTTTACTTTCACAAGGTACAATTATGTGATATCACAAAGGACAACGCGCTTGTTACGCTTGAACACAACACGCGCGTGCGTAAATACTTGCACACACACAGATAGGAATCTATCCGTGTAGTTTATGAACACTCGCGCCTCACAGTCAGGGGCTGAAATGATGTAAAGGATATAGTGCTATAAATATAATGTCAGATTCAGTTTACGCACATAATTAGAATTCACATAAAACTTCTTCCGCTAAAAGCATTCGTGCGGAAATGGTAGGCCAATCCTTATGCTGGATATATTAGTGAATTCGGCCGACAAATGGCAAAACATTTACGACAGAGAAGTACTTTGAATTTGGACCATGAAGTTAATGATATGTGTTATAAAGTATCAACATTTTGACAGCACGGAACGACTGGTCAGCGAAGTGGCCATCTAATGTGAGTCAGTCATTCTTCTGAAGGCCACCCTCATGGGTATAAAAAGTGGCTGTGCTAGTGATAACCGTTAGTGATTGTCATCGCAGAGAGTAATAAGAGAATGCAAGCTATGAAGTCGGCGATACTTCGCGTCCCAAATAATGTGCGGCATTAGCACGATGCCATACATAGACTTCCTTAATTTGTGCTAGTACACCAATCCATGTTGAGGCTTTCCGTAGCTTAGGCGAAAAACATTCAAACACCTCCTGCTCTACTGCATTGCAAGTGTACCCAAGTTTAAGAAAAAAAAAACACATGAACAATATTACTCAGAAGCACGCACGCGTGATGTTCCGGCAATGGAACGCGTACGTAGAATTAACGCTCAACGTCTGATTGATGCATGAAATAAATGAATGGAATTTCAGTAATGCATATATCGATCGGATCAGTTATCAGGCCGAGCGCAGACCGGCGGCAAAAAGGGCCGAATATTCCCGACTAAAGAGTCTGACTGTGCTCTCCACGTCTTAAAGGCGGCATAATGGCCTTATATTGGCCACTGAAAGCCAACGGCTCAGTCAACGTCGGCTGAAGAACGGCAAAAACGGCCCAATATTAGCCGGTGAAAGCCAGCGGCTCAGCCGATATAGGCTGAAAAGCGGCAAAAGCGGCCAAATATTTGCCGATGAAAGCCATTGCCTCAGCCGATATTGGCAGGACAGCGGCAAACCAGGCCCAATATTGCCGGTGAAAACCCAATATCCGATGAAGAGCGGCAAAACCGGCCCAGTATTGCCGGCAAGACTCAACGGCTCAGCCCATAATAGCTCACTGCCGGTAACATTGGGCCTTGATGGGGCCTTGCATCGCCGCCGTAAAACCATTATCGGCCTGACGTTGTGTGCTGCATGGGTAGTACCGACATCACAGAGAACATATGGTGAAACCCCTCACAAAAAATTCAACTGACACAGCTGTCGACATAGTTCCGAATTTCCACTTCATCCCATTTGTATGTGTTTCTTAATGTTTAGAATGGTCAAGAATCGGTACAGGAGCCCTTGCACGGATTAAGCACGTAACACACTCTACTGCGGCCATCTACTCCGGTAGTATGTACTCTCGAATTCGCAATGAGTAATACCATATTATTGGGCTCCAGACGAAATGCGGCGCAAACTTAGTAAGTGAATATGATGTGGTCATATTTTATCTGGTGCCTTTCTGGGCTCCACTAACACTTTCCCTCGTAAGTCTACTTTGACCAGGGAGAATGCTGAGTTCTGAGCAACGTGCGCACTAATTATGCGTGTAGATATTTTGTTCCTTCTTCATTATCTCTCAGCACATCTGCAAAACTTGTGTCTTCATTGGTAATCTTTCAGTGATGCATTTATATATAAAGTTCTGAGATGACCTACACAAATGAAAAATGTTGAGGTGAAGCTGGCGGCTGGAAGTGAAAAATATTATTGAGCAGGCAACGTCGCAGGAGCCAACGTTTCCACGTGTGTCCCGACTTTCTTCAATGCAGCAATTTACTCCTTCTTCGGTGAACTTGTTTATCCTTAGATCACGCTCCTCTAATCATAAAAGTGAAGAGAAACCACTTATTGAAATGAGGGAAGGGAAATGCTGGACATATGAGGGCTATTGAAATAAAGAAGGGCCTGAAATATGTTTTAAAGTGGCAAAGAATAAGTGCGTAAAGAACGAAAGAATATATAAAGGAATGAAAATATGGGCAGTTCATGGCTTGTACCCTGCTTTTGTTGAAATCGACAGGTTTCAGGAGAATGCATATGCGCAAACCTTTGTGCGAAGGTATACGCAATATTCTAATTCGAAACCAGCAGTTGTGTAAGTAAATGAGCCAGAACAACTGTTAGAAACCCGTGCGCTTCGTTGTCAACATGCATGCATGCATGAACACTATTTACCGCTTGTCATTTCATAAAATTATTCTTTACATACTAAATCCGCAATCGGCAGTTAAGCATTAATGCTTAACAGCAGAAGCGTCTATACCTAACAGCATCTATGCGTAGATGCAGCTAAGCATCTGTGCATAGATACTGTTAAGCATATATGAAAAGAAGTGGCCAAAATCATAAATGACTCCATTATACGGAATTATTTTTATAAAACGCAGATCCCTTCTACTATTGTGAAGATCGAAGCCAGCAGATGAGTTGGGAAGTTTTGCGGCAGCCTCTACCCGTCTTTTCGCGCATTCTATGTTGTGTTTTAAGCACCGGGAAGATGGCTTTTTAGAGGAGGGTACTGCAACGTGCGCATATTTTTTTAGGATTTCTATGTAAGCGCTCCGTTACACGAATCACCACTGCCTTTCGCAAACCGCGCCCCAATGTGTGAAAACCTCCCAGATAATTGTGCAATTGGCTGATAGGCTTGAGAGCGCAAACGCGAACAGTTAAGTTTATTCTGGAACTAGCGCTGCCAGCGGTGATAACACTCGAATGCTCGATGCCGCATGTATAAATATCGAGGCAGGTAAGCGTAGATCGATTACTCGAGGGCCGACGACTGTCCACGCCGCTATAAGTTTAGATTGTGAATGGATTGCACATTGTCTTTTCATTTTCCGGGCACAGGTTCATCGAAATAAAACGTTTGGTCTTGAACACGCCGACCACTGATTTCGTCAGCGTCACGACAACGTGACAGTATTTGCGTAGCTGTGTCCGGAACTTTGTTTCCTTCATACACCCGCTTAGAGGATATTTGTTGGCACTGGGGATGTTTAGAATTGGACGCACTCCTTTGAGGAAGCCTTCACTTCACTTTTCCTTCGCCGCCCGACCTGCGCCATTGCAACCCGACAGCGCCAACTGAAGTACGCAGGAAAGCAGTGGTCTCTACCTTGGTGCAGTGCTCGCGGAATGGAAACATTTTTTTTAGATAACTGAGATCCCATTTGACGAGATTGCGATTGATATATACCGACCACTCCCAAGTTCTGTTGCCAATAACTGATGGGCAATTGTCGCCGTTTACGATCTGACAGTATACGAAGAAACGGCAGTGCTTCTTTCGTCTGGCGCTGGTAGCATTGCCACATTCATTTCACATCAATTCGTACTTGGTCAAGGTGAACCAAGCGAACGACTGAGTAACAGAGGCAGCACAATTTTGTTCAATGTTCTGCAACAGTTTTTTTTTCATTCATGCCGTACGGTACACAGCATATCTACAGCCTCACACAAATAACCTATGGAAACGTTTAAATCGAACGCTTGGAGACATGTTTGAGATGTATATGTTTTTCTGCGTATTCCGATTGGGATGTCGTTCTCCCGTTCATGACTTACGCATGCAAAACTGCGATGCAATCTACAAGATGCTTTTCCACGTTCATTTTTTATGGCCGAGAATTATGCACCACAATCGACGCAATTCACCGCGGACAGTCAAGCACTGAAGAATCGCTATGGTACCGATCTCGTCCAGGACATTTTCACCATCGGCTCCCTCGTTTGGCTCTGACTTTCTTTGCACTCTCGTCGTCTGACCCCCAAGTTTGACGAAAGTGTATCTGCCTTTACCACGTCATGAAGTGCCCCTCTCTCGTCACCTATGTCGTTGAGCCAGTCAACCCAACCGTGCACAAGAGCCATCTTGGTCGTCAGAAGGTTCACGTGAGCCGCCTCAAGCCTTATCACTACAGTAGTATTCTGTCGTCACCTTGAGTGGCCAGGATGGCGCCCCTCCACCGCCGTGGTATTGTAACAGTTAAGGAGATGTTCATTCGACACTGTGACACTCTCATAATGTGAAGCGTGAGCACTACCCACGAGCAGTTGGCACCGAGACTACTATTTTCTGGGGCAGCTTTCGCCCTACTACCCCTCGGTGTGAACCCCTGCCATTTCCATAGCACACGATATAATTATTCTTGAGCTCCCAATATGGACTTGGTCGTTTGGCACGACTAGCTTATTTTTTTAACACGTTGCTGAGAAACTTTTCACAACTTCCTTGCTCTTTATTATTGCCTGTAAAAGCTTTCAGCTGACCAACTTCTTTCTTTAAAATTGTGCCACATATTACTTTTGTATTAAGCAAATTGTTCCCCGCATGCTGACTAAACAATAGCGCGAGTAGTTGCACATAAACAGCCCCATCGAGAGCAGTGACTCATGTGACGACAAATCTTCCTAGATAGATGACTTAAATATCGCGAAACATGCGAAAATGTTTACTGACGTCAGTCTCTGGATCCGTCGGGCGTGGTATGTTGTCGCATCTCACTGTGTTTCTGTAAACAATCTTCGCGATATCTCAGCTGAAATGACGTCAACTACATGTGAGTATCATAGAACAAAAACACTCCATGGTGCCTTCTTATAGATTTCAGTAGAAATGCCCATATATAGCCTCCGCCAACAAGCAGAAGAATAGACATACGTATAGGGTGCAATGATTTGTTAAGAACAAACAACAAAATAAACACTGTTGTAGTGTCAACGTCATCCTAACCTGACTACGGCCGCTGGAGGTCAAAGGCCTCTCTCATGTTTCTCTAATTAATTCTCTCCTGTGATTGGCTCGGCCACGTTACCCCTGCAAGCTTCTTCAACTCATAATTATGAATGCCATCATGATTACTGAAGTGACTATTCAAACAACAACGGTTGCTTTTTAAACTAAAGTAATGCTCAACAGTCTCGGAACACAAGAACAGTTTGCGATAGACAGCGACGCCCTGGAACGAGGAAAGGAACGAGTCTACTTAGGGCAGGTAGTGGCCGCAGATTCCAGCCATGAGACTGAAGTAACGAGAATAATAAGAATGGGGTGGACCACATTTGACAGGCATTGCAAGATTATGAATGTAACTTTACCAGTATCCTACAGAGAAAATTGTTCAAAATATGCATCTGAAGAGCAATCCGCTATGGGGCGCAAACATGGGGGCTTACGCAAAAGCTTCAACTTTCTTTCAGAACGATGGAGGGAGCCATGTAAAGGTATTAACGTATTTATCTTTAAATACAACTTCTGGCTTCAGTAACCCAGACAGCATACAGCGGCAAACCCATATTGGTTTTACGGCGGCTAGGCGAGGGCCAATATCAGCCCAATGTTGTCGGCAGTAAGCCATTATTGGCTGAGCCATTGAATTTGGCCGGCAATACTGGGTCGTGTTTGCCGCCCTCCACTCAATATGACCTTTTCACCGGCTATATTTGGCCCGGTTTGCCGCCGTGCCACCCATATCGCCTGAGCCAGTCACTTTCAGTGGGAATATTATGGCCACATTTGGCGTTCTTCAGCCTATGTCAGCTGAGCCGGTGGATTTCACTTGCTAATATTGGGCCATTCGTGCCGTTCTTCAGATGACGTTGCCTGGGCCGCTGGCTTTCAGCGGCTAATAAGGGGCCCATTTTTCCCTGTTTCAGAATGTGTAGAAGCTCAGTCAAGGAACTTTGCCGGGAATATTCAGCCCTTTCTGGCGTCCGTCTGCGCTCGACCTTTCCTTATAATTAAGATCCAGTTGAGATAAGCATTACTGAAAGTCATATATTTATTATATCCATCAATCAAACGTCCGGTGCCCCATGTACGCGTTTCGTTTACGCAATACCGCGCGCTTCTAAGGCGTTATGTCATATGCTTCTTTTTTTAAAACGCAAGAGGTGAGTGCTCATTAATGGCACTGATAGTTTCCTATCTGTGTGTACACCCGTATCAGGCGCTTGAATGTTTGTCGCCTAGGTTGCAGAAAGCCGCTACGTGGATCGGTGTACTAGCACAAATAAGAAAGTGCACGTATTGCGGTAATGCCGCACGTACGATTCTGCGCATGAAGTATCGCCGACTGAATAGCTTGCATTCTCTTCTTAGTTTCTGCTATTACAAGGACTAATAATTATCACTAGCACAGTAACTTTTCCGCCCAAATGTTGGCCTTCGGAAGAGGGAGAGAGAGAGGTAAAAGCGAAGGAAAGGCAGGGAGGTAACCAGGTTGCACACGGTTTGCTACCCTACACGGGGAGAGGGGGAAGGGGAGAAAAAAGAATTGGGAGAGCAAGGAGGAAAGAGGGAGTAAATAATACGCGGAAAAATGACTGAGTAACTTTTGGAATTGAGACTGAGAGACTTTTAGCGTAAGAAGCTTCATGCGAATACTAATTCTGTTCGTAAACCGAACCTGACATATGTATTGCGCCATATATTTTATGTGCTCTCAGCCGCTGACAGTGTGCTGTGAGTGCTGGTGAGCTCCACGGATAGTTTCCTATCTCTTTGTGTACACGTACTTACACACGCGCGTGTTGTCCTCAAGGGTAATAAGCGCATTTCCCTCAGTCATGTCACATAATTTTACCTTGTGAAAGTTGTAAAAAGCTCAACAAGGCGTGCTGCTGAGCTAGTTGCTTCATTACTCGAGAAAAATAGGTATGGAGCAAAAAAGGCCGGGGCCAAGTGAAGACACGTTTTTTTCGTTAGAATGCTTTCAAACCAACTAGCCCATCGACAATCTTTAGCGAACTGACCAATACGTGTGTGCCACGTGTTTGTCCATTCGTGTTTTCTCTTCGTCACCGTCCTTTTTCTGGCATACGTATCTTTCTCAAGTAAATATGTCCTTCAATGATTGCTTCCCAGATGCTTTTAGAAACATTCGCATTTAATATTATTATTGCACGCGAAATGCGATAAAAAGGTGACTGATTCCTCCGCTATAGGAATCGGTATAACGCGAAAGTGAAACGCGTCGTCACAAAGTAGATAATCGTTTATAGTGCATTGGTATATAAGAGCTTGTACAATGTCCATTGTTGTTTGGACGATATAGCACCGCATCATTTGGACGCACCCACGTTCATGCCTAATGGCACATCTCCGTACCGACGACTAACGCCCATGATCCTGATTGAAACATTGCGGTAGCTGAAGTTGTCAAGACGTACCTCGACATCGCATATGGTGAATCCCGCGCAAAGATCGCGTCAAGAAGCACATATAAAAACTGATACTCGATATGCACCTCTTCAAAGTGCCGTGAAACGCCAAGAGCGTCGTGTCTTCCCTCTAGCCAGGCCGCTCATTCTCCCTGGGCGAGCGGGCAACGCGGTACAACAACCAGGCGAGCGTCGGAGAGCTTTTTTCGATATGGATGGATGCTACGAGCGAGGCTTGAGCTAAAGACACAATCTCACGGTGTGTTAAAGCTTTGCTGAAATTACAGTTCTCCTATTGGAAACGCACCGAATGGAATTGCCGCAACAACGGCGCGTTGTTGAAGCTAATTGCGCAGGCAAAGTTTTTAAGACTAAAGTGTTTTATGCCAAGGTCCACCAAAGACTTCAGTGACGTATTTCCGTCACGGAAATGGCGTCGAAAAAATTTACACGATCAGATGGCAAAGAAAAAAAGTTCCGTCAATGGGAATCTAACCCACGACCACTCGGTCCGCTATCCACTGCGCCACGATTACAAACTCTAGAGGCTCTACAGACGCGCCTTTTTTAGCTACCACTCTCCCGGTCGGCGGGGTGATGTTGCCCTCTGCTAGCGGTAAATTAAAGTTATTTGCTATTACTGTGGCCTACGGATTAGCACCTCCAACGCCTTACACTTCCGTCCCATTCGGCGCGTTTTCAAAAGAAGTTCAACTTTGTCAATGCCTTAACACAACGCGAAGGGGCGATCTTATCGCAAGCGTCGTCAAAGCGTCGGCCTCGCTCATAGCATCACGCTAATCCAAACCAAAAATAGCTCTGCGACGCGCGCCAACCTCAACTGGCTGTAACATCGCGTTCCCCGCTCACGCGCTCGCCCCGAGAAAAATCGCGGCCGGGCTACCGGGGCGGCAGGACGCTCTTTGCGTTTCCCTCTAGTCCGGCCGTGGCGTTCAATCATATATTAACATGCCGCGGGATGGCGACCAAGTTCTGCGTCCAATATGCGACGCTTTCTGGCTGTTACACCTCGTTCTCTGATTACGCTTTCACTGTTAACTTGCAGCTACCAGAAGGGTTTGTTTAATCATTTAACATGGACGTTACTCCATGGGATGGTCATGTATCAGAAATCATCAAAGTGGGTGCATCCACGTCAAACGCTGCTATAACTGCCACACATCAATATACATTGTAGAAACTCTCTTATATCAATGTACAGTAAACACTCAGTTACTTCTGTAAGGGAACGCTTTACTTTCGTGTTATTCCGATTCCTATGACGGAGGGTCAACCATCTTTTTTTTTATTTCCGAGTCTTGCGGCACACATGTCACCGCCCTGTTATAAAGGGGACGCTCATAGCATGCATGCATCCATCCATCCATCCATCCATCCATCCATCCATCCACCCACCCACCCACCCATCCATCCATCCATCCATCCATCCATCCATCCATCCAACCATCCAACCATCCATCCATCCATCCATCCATCCATCCATCCATCCATCCATCCATCCATCCATCCATCCGTCCATCCGGCCATCCATCCATCCATCCATCCATGCAAGAGCTCTTTGAGAGCAAAGTGTGAAAGATAAAAGTCGCGTTTATGCAACTTCCGATATGTTTTGGCGGTAGCTCAGTGGGCTAAACGCCCGCCATTCATCGTCGCGGACTGAGAAGCCGTGGGTTCGACTCCTGTCAATGGAACTTTTTCTTGTAGTTTTTCTTTCCTTCTGATGGCGTTCATTTTGCTGACGTACGTCCGTGACAGGAATACATCATGATAATCTTGGCGGACTCGGGCATATAACACTTTCGTGTTAAAAATGTGGTTTGAACGTGATGTACGCAAAGGTTTCATGAAGCGACACGTTGCAACAAGCGATGCAGCGAAAATTTCACGAACGCCTTTCTCGAACGGCATGCTCATAGACGAGATACTGAGAAGAACGCACACAATTGGCGGAGGCTGAGCGTCTTCGTCGGCCTGTACCTCCTCTCTCTAGTTCAGCGTCATTGTCGCGGAACTGGCTGGACCAGGCAGAATAGGGCAGCCGTCCCGGCGGAAGATAATCATTGTGCGGGAGCAGCTTTTTTTCGTTGCGGCCAGCAGAAATATTGAAGTGTCGGCGTGTGGACATGTGTGGCGAAAAGTCAACATTTTGTGCGACACGGATACGGAGTCAAATGCCGGCATTGTCTTCGGCAGACTTCAGCGCAGCCAGCAATCAGTGGCCCAGTACGTCAAATTTGGACTCGCTCGCCTCATATAAGCCCACGTGTTCAGTGCTCTTACGTCTCATCAGATTTTACAGGGAAAGCTGTTCTGAGATCGCAACAATGGACGTTTTTGGCGCCGTAGTTGTCTACCGCCGCCAGCGTCCGTAACAGCTGTGTCGCGAAATAAAAAAAAACGAAATAAACAATTTTCAGGGTGGAACAGGGTTGGAACGCGGGCCCGCTGCGTGGGAACCCGCTGTTCTACGTCAGAACCATGCCGGTGCTTGCAACTGCTTTTCAAAAAGAACCCCCCCTTCCTACAGGCTTCGTGTCGGGAAGGAACCACATTAAGATGTGTGATGAAAGGTGGAGAAGAGTAAAATAACAACTAGGCGCCACACAACGCGAATTCTGAAACCAGGCGTCACACAATGCGAACTGCGCAACGAGTGGGTTGTTGAGTGTTTCGAACACATTACAATGGGCACTGCATATTTCTTCAACGTGGTGAGCCACAGCGTCAACAAAGTGCACAAAATATGTTACATGTACACCACGGGTACCACAGGTCTCCGGAGAATGACGAAAACTGGCATAGTGGCTGCGTCCCTACTTCAGCAAAATTATGATGATTTACAACGTAGTGGGTTCCTCGCAAATGCACTTCGATATATGTTCTCCGCAATACTTTTCCGAGTACCTATGCCAAGCCCTGCTACGATTACGACCTCAGTCATTCCACCAGTTAAGCGTGCTTTTTCGCGGTATTTCGTCAAGTTTCTATAAACAGTATTCTCAATTTGTCGACTGTTATGTGATGACGTTGATGAGAATATCGTAGAACGAGGCCCAATAGAGAGAGAGAGAGAGAATTTTATTTGAAGGCAGAGAGGTCGGCCTGAGCTAGTGCGCTCTAGCCTGCTACTCTGCACAGGGGAAAAGGGAAAGGGGAAAAAAGGAGTGATGAGGGGTGATGATGGGGAGAGGAAAGAGATATGCGTATATACAATAATACAATAACCACGTGACGTAGTGGTTTCGCTATAGTCTTGTGTCCAGTTCTGTGCTCCTAAGAAAATCTATCACAGCCTTGATAGCAGTTGGTGACTTTGTCTGGTCGCACATAGCTGACAAAATACCCGTCTCACTTAGTGTTGCCACACCGATTCCTGACAACGTTAAAGCAAGTGCATTACGTTGTGACACGTAAAGTGGGCAGTCACAAAATATATGTGCTGTTGTTTCATGTACTTGGCATCGTTCACAGTTCGGGCTGTCCGCACGGCGGATGAGGTGTGCATAGCGGCGAGTGAATGCAACTCCCAGACGAATCCGGGTGCAGCAAACTGGCGTTGCCTCGGTTCATTCTAGCCGGGAGGCGAAAAGTCATTTCCGGATCTATTTCCCGCAGGCGCCTGTATCGATGGTCTGGCTGAGACCAATAAGTGGTTATGCACTCTCGCATGAGCAATCTCAATAAAGAGTTCACGTCACCTCGCGTGTACGGTACTTTCACGTCGGTGGAGGCGTTAGCGACAGCGGTTCTTGCTTCAGAATCAGCAAGCTCGTTGCCTACCAATCCACAGTGTCCAGGAATCCATTGCAGCGTAACTGAATGACCAATCTTCTGCGTAAGGTCGAATGCGTGAATGATTTCTAAAGCAAGTGCATAATATTGTCCCCTTCTTGAGCAAGAGTCAATGGCTTGTAATGCGGATTTTGCGTCTGAGAGTATCGTCCATTTACGTGGTGATTGTCCGCACACGAATTGGATAGCTTCCCGTATCGCAACAAGTTCTGCAGCTGTTGAAGACGACCTGTGATCTAATTTGTACTTCCGGGAGGTACCCAGATAAGGAATCACAAAGGCTGCAGTCGAAGCGCAGGAAGTCACAGATCCATCGGTGTATATGTGCAGAGTGTCGTCGTAACGTTGAGGTCAAATATGCCAAGGGTGAGTGTTTGAGCGCAGCACACGGAACGCGACGCTTCTTCGTAATCCCGGGTATTTGAAGGGACACCAGTGGCCTGTTCAGCGTCCATGGTGGCACTGTGGGGATGATGACTGGTGTAAAGTCAGAAGGGATGACGTGCCTGTGTGTATCGAGGCATCGTGAGTAGGTGCAGCCTGGTCGATCTCTCTGGAGCGAAGACAAGGGATGGTTTGCGTGGCGAGTCAGCAGTCGAAGGTGGACTCGAAGGGGTTCACAAGACAAGTAAACCTCTATAGGGCATGTACGTGATTCCTCTATGGTGCCAGAGGTTGTTGTACACCTTGGTAGCCCTAGGCACGTTCGCAGCGCTCGCGCTTGAAGGCTCTCCAAAGTACGGATGCATGTTGCACGCATACTGGAGAGCACAGGTGCACTGTACCTTAGATAGCCAACGAACAATGCCTGGTACAACTGCAGGAGGCTCTTCTCAGAGGGGCCCCATCTTAGTCCTGCTACAACTCGAAGAACGTCTACAAAACTGACAAGTTTGGTTCGTAGCGCAGTGACATGCTTCGTCCAAGATAGGCTGCGATCAATGACGACACCTAGGTATCGGTAGTGCGTGACAGCAGGAATCACTGCTCCGTCAGCGAAGATCGGGTACCGCGTCATTGATTTCTTTGTAAATACCAATGCAGCACACTTCGTTGTTGAGAGTTGCAGGCCTTGACGGCGCAAGTACTTTGACGTTACTGATGTGGCGTGTTGAAGTCTTGCTCGCAGTTGCGGACGCGTCGCTCCAGATGCTCATATGCATATATCGTCAGCGTAGGCGCTGACTTTGACAACGTTAGGGAGCTCAGCTGCAAGACCAATGAGGGTGATGTTGAAAAGCATGGGGCTGAGGACCGCGCCTTGTGGAACTCCACGGCTGACATGGTGCCGGCCCGTGTCACCATCAGGCGTCGACATGAAAATGGTACGTCCCTTAAGATAGCTGACTATCCACGCGTGAAGGCGGCCTCCTACGCCGATGTCTTCAAGCGCATCAAGAATGGCCTCATGAAGGACGTTATCGTAGGCGCCTTTAATATCCAAAAAAAATGGCGCCTACTAACCTCCGACGTTGTTTTTCTTTTTCTACCGACGAAACTAGGTCAACGACGCCGTCTATTGACGATCGACCCCTTCGGAAGCCATTCATGAAATCTGGCAAGATGACATTGTTCTCCAATAGCCATTCCAGTCTCGTCAGCACCATGCGTTCCATTACTTTGCCGACACAACTGGCTAGGGCAATTGGCCTATACGAAGAAAGTTCGTGTAAGCACTTGCCTGGTTTCAGTAAGGCCACTATGCGACTGCACTTCCAGTTGTCTGGGACTGTTGCCGTGTCCCACGTAGAATTGTAGGAAGACAAAAGAACTTTCCGCGCCTCCTGGCCAAGGTGACAGAGAGCCGAATAGGTGATCCCAATAGACTTTGCATTTCTGTCTATTGACAACGCTGCGAGACCTTGGTATACGTTTTTGTGAAAATAAGCATATAGACCTTGCGTCAACAACCAGATATAGAATAGGTATACCGAGAAGGGGTAATTATTTCTCGAAAGAAAATAATAAATTAATACACCACAGTGGCAAAAATAACATATTCTCTGTTTGCGCATCAACGTCATCAACATCCGCCCACGGCAGGCAAAGGCATTTCCTACGTTTCTTCAAATACCGCGGTGTGTCGAGGCTGCTTCGACGTTATCGCCATAAACTTCTAAATCTCACCCACACGAATGCTAACATCAATACCGAATTGTACAAGTGAAGTAGAACAGTGGGTTTAAAAACCTAAGTAATATTCAACCGACTCCAAGAAGGACAACGGTTTGCAGTAGACGGCGAGGTACTGGAAGAGATAAAGAAATACGTCTATCTAAAGACAATGTGGCTCATCACGTGTGCGGGTGCGTGGTCAACGGAAAGAACGACAAAAGACGTACGAGCGGGCTTCAGACAACGTTTACCGTGGCAAAAGACACTACAGGGGTATACGAAATGCAAACATGCAACAGGCCTCGCCAGCAACCACCAACAGGAGCTTCAGGGACAGCGCACAGCTGCTGGGTGTCCTACGTCCAGCTTGCCCAGCTCCTCTGTGCGTTCTTTGTTTGTTTGTTTGTTTGTTTGCCCTAAGGAGACTGGCTCATACCTGTGCGTTCTTGTTGTTTCCAAACGCACCCCTGCCTTCCTTTTCGTCTTTTCTTGTCTCTTTTGTTTTATTGATCCCGGCCATAGCGGTCGCATTTCTATGGAGACGAAATGATGTCAGTGCGCATCAAAGAACACCAGATTGCCCAAATTTACGGAGCCCTCCACTACGGCGTCCCTCATAATCATGTTGTGTTTTGGGATGTAAAACCTCGAATATGATTATATCTGTATTGATTTTCCTTTCTTGTGCCGCTGCCGCGCGAGCTACTTGTCCCTGCCTCACCTTCTTCTAATATTTGTTTTCTTCATTCTTTCTCACGCCAGCACAAGAGTCCTCAAAATTCGCTAGAATGTTCACACACACACACACACACACACACACACACACACACACACACACACACACGCACACACACACACACACACACACACACACACACACACACACACACAAGCAAATTACCCTCATAAACTTAGCCCAATCACAAGAGTCTACTGAGAACAAGTATTTACTGCAGCTCCGAAACCATGGCACTGAATAAATATAAAAATAGGATTGCCACGGTTTCGCCGCAAATGCGAAACCATATATGCCATAGAAGCACATTGGGAATGTCATATAAAAAAAACGTTGCTGCTCACTACTTCAGCAAACACAGCCGCTCCAGCAAACAAGGGGATTGCCGTGAGGACTATGGCTTGAACCCCGATGAAACGTTGCGGCGAAAGCAAATCAGCTAGAAAGCAATGAGCCATCTGTTGAACCTCCCACGAGAGACAAGCGCGCCACCACAGGTGACCGAGCCACGGAGGTGAAAGCACTGAGCCGAAGGTGCGTAGGCCAACCTACAGCAAAAGATGAACGGGATTGCGGCGCGCGCCCTTTAGCTCATTGCGCAATCTCGCGAGTGATAGTGAAAGAGCCTCTGCGAAGCTGTAGCACTTCAGAGGTGTGTGTACCATAAACGTTAAGCGTTGTATATAAAGAGCTCGCCGTCCGTATGCCGGTGTATGTATGTGTGTGGTTGTTGGAGGGGATTCCCTCGCGCCGCTCGCTGGCGACGCGGCGCAAGCGAGGGGTGGCGAATTAAAACCTTGTTCGCGTGCCTCGGAAACTTTGCTTCTTAACTATGTTGCTTTGTACAAGTTACTTATGCATATACTTGCCTATATATTCACGGAACTGCACGGCGACGCCTACAGCGATGCAAAAACACGCCGATAGTGTCCCTATAATTGCTATAGCAAGGAAATGCGCTCGATGTCATTTGGCAGGTGCTTGTGGATTACGATTCAAAGTTTTGCAATATCGTTCGTGAGAATTTATAGCAGCTGCATTTGACCAGTATTTATCTACGTGACAGAAATCCGGAAGCTTACGAGAAACGTTCCACTTAAATTGACGACACGTTGCGAGCCATGTAAAGGTACCAACGTATTTCTCTTCAACAAAAGGTCGGGGTTCACTAATTTGGATGCAATCTTGGATACAATTTTTAGTTGAATGAAGAATAAAATTGTGTCAATATGTTTAGAGAACGGTGCTGCAATACGTTTTTGTGCAGTCTACCATTATATTACCGCTGTAAGCAAAGAAAAACTTCAAGAAGGTGATAAGGCTAATTGACAGGCAGACCTCAGGAAGCACATTGCGGATTATCTCGGAGTCAAATTTCAAGCAGTAAATCTCTTGATATGCTTTGATCTAGCCATCTGCATAGAATAAGTCTGCTTTCTCATCATACACGAATCAACAAAACTGACCTTGTCAGTGTCGTTTGCCGCCGTCACCCTTATGTACAGCACCGTCTAGTGTGCACTAGAGCTCGAGAGCTGCACGCCACGCTCTGCGGTTGAAGCCTTCCGGCAGTTGCCGAGTACGCACATAGGTGCATGCGTGGGCGAAAAAAGGTGCCTACCTGCGATCGTTGTTTTAATTCTTTGCTGACGCTGGTAGCCGCATTTCTTTCGCTCGCACCGAACCCCAGATCAGTTTAAACACGCATAAGAGTTGGCAACCAATTTGCTTCATCGCCTGAAAAGTATAAAAGCAGGGAAAATATATCAGACATTTCAGATGTAAACAGCTGACATAATCACCACAAAACACGTATGGAGGATATGACATGTGCACAAACGCGTAAAACCTGGCTTAATTCCAAATTACGCCAAGTCTCTGTATAAAAAGCAGTATGCCTAATAATATGTGCGCGTTTGTTTGCTAAACAGCCATGCTTTCTTCATCAGTCCGTATGCAACAATCAACGTCATAGTACGGCGAACGCATTAAATTGATTCATAAATTTTTATTTATATATCGCAAGAGAAGTTTACAAACTGTCGTTTGGTTAAATTCCTGTTTTTTAAGGGGGTCACCGTTTTCTTTTAAACGTCTCAGTCCTAGCCGCACGACGCGACAAGTGTAGTATGTCACGCGATATCCAGGGAAGGGGGGGGGGGTTTTCTTTTTCGTTTTTATCGGGAGGAAGCGCTCAATACATTACCAC